>NW_007234497.1:46615-75759 GCF_000164805.1 Carlito syrichta
ATTTATTGTAGAGATGAGGTCTCGCTGCCCAGGCGGGTCTCGAACCCACAGGCTCAGGCAATCCACTCACCTCAGCCACCCCAAGGTGTGGGATTACAGGCTGAGCCACCAAGCCGGCTATATCTGGCTTCTTTATGTCCTCCCTTAGGGAGTAGCCTCTGGCCAAAGCTGGTCTTTGCAGAATATGCATATTTTCAGTAACAAGTCACAGGATGCAGGTAACTGAGCAGAGTTGAGCACAATGTGGGTGGCACTCTTATTCACTGTAATTGTGATCACCATGAAGCAAGTTGAATAATTAACTTGCTTGACTATAAAACTGCTTGCTGTCTTGTGGGGTGGATTCTTTCTTCACCAACTAGCCGCCATGGGTGCTTCCTGTAAGTTCTAATAATAAATCAATGTCTTTCCTTGCTGGACCTCCAGGTGACGTCTCTGGAATATGTAAAGAAACTTACATGCAAACTCCCTCAGATTTGGGGCTACCACATACCGCTGGACACAATAATTCATACCCTGTAATTCAACAATGTATAACCAATTACTAATCTGTAATTTCTGTAAACCAATGAGAATTTCTAAAAAACAGTATTTGTAACCACCCCCTCTTCTGAATAATCCTTTTTTTTTTTTCTTAAAAACTTGAGCCTCTCCTTTGTTCTTAGGAGCATTTTCCCATGTTACCCAGGCTGTAGTCCTTGACCTTTGCCCAAATAAATTCTTTATATTAATTTTGCCTGGGTTTCCTTCTTTAGGTTGACAGTCTTCATGCCACTTTTTGGGAGATCATTAGTGCAATCTCATTTTGGCAACTGAGAGAACAGTTCTTTTGAGAGCTATCTTTGTAAGCCTTGACAGTTGTCTAATGCCAATCAAGGTTCAGGAGATCTCCTAGGAGATGGAAAAGAAGAAAAGAGCAAGAGAAAGGACAGAGTGAAAAAAAGGAAAGAACGGAGAAGTCTAAGCAAGAAAAACTGGGGTGTTTTAACTTTTTACAATCAAAAGTGATAACCTAAATTCATTTAGGGGCATGATCCACTCAACATAATCACTTTACTTTAACTAATGAGAATTGGGTTTGAGTCTATGCTTTGCATGTATTAGCCCTCTGGCAATGACCAAAATGAAATGTCCTCGTCTTTTTCCCAAGAGTCCTTTGCTCACTACAATAGTAGCTAATGCAAACCTCTAATATGTAAGTTAGTTTTCTATTACTGAAACTACAGCCAGTAAGGAAAAGGGAGGCAAAAACTGTTTGGACAAATTTTCTGGAACAATGCATTCCTGAGCTCTGCCCCACCGTGAGCCACCAGTTGCTCTTGAACTAGGAATTCACACACACGGCAACAGCCAAATTCGGAGTCGAGAAACACCTGTGTCTATGAGGAAACATGCTAGTCTGATCTCTTCTACCTTCCCAGTGGCTACAAACATTAGAAACTCACACAGTCTTGCATTTCCCTGCCCAGCAGCAGGGGACAGGCTTACTCATTAGTAAGTAAGCATTAAGCAGCTACTCTGACTAACCTCGGTGAATACCAAAGTAACACCAAGCCTCATAAGAAGCTCCATAAGAAGTTGATAAACTTAGCTTTACTCATATATTTCTTTGATCAGAAATGTGTTCTAATTCACAGGATCTGACTATCAGATCATTTAAAAGCTCGAAGTATTAAAGTTCTAGTAGGGATGGGAGAGGTCAGAGATAAGGAAAGAACCTGAGGTGAGGCAAGGGCCCCTCTGCCGAAGAAGAAATGCAGAGGCAGGAAATCAAGAAAAAGGAAAATATGTTACTTCTTGTTTTCTATAAGTTGCTTTACTTCTTGTTTTTATAAGTTACCTTACTTTTTGTTTTTATATACGTTACTTCTCATTTCTTTGTATTACTTAAGTTACCTCCTGGTTCTTTGTGCTACGCCTTTCCTGGGCTTTTCACTTTGGCGAGCTACATGTTTAAATTTTGGGGCGAAATCCAATCAGGAGAGTGATTTTTGTGAGCCAATCAGCAAATAGGACATGCAAATGAAATAATTAAGTAAAACCAATCAGTGTATAACATGTAATGTTAACTGTAGCCCTGAGCTATAACTCTGAGCTACAAAATATCCTATCAAATGAATAATGCCAAACCACTGCCTTGTACGGGAGACAAAGAAACGAAAATGTATATAAGGCAATGCCTCATTTGTGTTTGTGGCTCAGCCTTTGGGTGAGAATCCAATAAGCTGGTGCTAGCACGAATAAACACTGCTTCCTGGCAAAACGCCTCTGTGTCCTGTCTCTCTCTGCGACAGATTCCCACTACAGAGGGTCTAACTTCCTGACTAATCAATGACTTTAGTCAAAATATCAGGTTTCCTTGTAGAAGCCACTGATGCAGCCCTAACTCCCTACTTTGCCCCCCCTTCTCTATCTCTCTCTTCCTCCCTGTGTCTCTTTCTCTCTCCCTCTCTCTTTTTGAGCCAGGGGTCTCACTCTGTCGCCCAGGCTGGAGTACAATGGCACAATCATGGCTCACCACAGCCTTGACCTCCTGTACTCAGGCATCCTTCAGCCTCAGCTTCCTGAGTAGCTGGGACTACAGGCACACGCCACCACACCCAACTAATTTTTAAATTTTTTGTAGAGACGAGGTCTCACTATATTTCCCAGGATGGTCTTGACCTCCAGGCTCATGCAATCCTCCTGCCTCAGCCTCCCAAAGTGCTGGGATTGTAGGCATGAGTTACCATGCCCAGTCCTTGTTCTCTTTATACTTGTTCTGGTTCCAATGTTAGAAAAGTGGTTCCTTTTTTCCTTTTTATATAGTCAGCTTTTAAATCCATGTATTCAACCAACCACAGGTAGAAAATATTCTAGTAAAAGATGTGTCTGTACTGAACATGTCCAGACTTTTTTCTTGTCATTATTCCATGAACAATACAGTATAACTACTATTATGTATCATTGACATTATATTAGGTATTATAAGTAATCTAGAGATGATTTAAAGTACACAGTAGGAGGTGCTTAGGTTATATACAAATACAACACTGTTTTATATCAGGAATTTGACCATCCTTGAGGTTTTTGGTATTTGTGGAAGGTTCTGGACTCAGTCCCACTTGGATACCAAGGGATAACTGTATTTAATTTTGAAGTACCTTGGGTCAAAAGGGGGCTTTGACATGCAGGGAAATACAAGGGCAAAAGAAAGCATGTATTAAAACAGATGTGTGCAGTAATTTTCCTGGTCCAGCTCACCTATCCAGGAACATTAGAGTCATCATAACCATCGTCCATGAAGAGTACCTAAAAGACTAGGCCATAAGTGCAAAGAATCTTTTGCCTCCTGCCTATGGTGGGGTTCCTAGAAGTGGTGCTGGCACAGTAATTCCTGTTGAAGTGATTTTTTTGAGAAAGGATTCAAGGTGGAACTGAGAGAAGCTAACAGGAGCGATCTGTGTTCTAACCAAGAGACCTGCTTCAGCCTGATCCCACAAGGAAGTTCTGGAGCACAAAGTATACCCCAGTATCAGTCAATCATTGGCCAAGTTATGTGAGAGAGGGGCAGGCACAGAGATTACTGGCCAATTTTCTCTGGAGAGTGAAGCAGCTGGAGAAGAAGGCATCTGTGAGTTATCAACCAGCAGCACAGCAGCTAGAATATGAGTGCAAGGACAGAAAAGGGGAATATGAGTGAGGATGGGGCATCAACAGCACCCATTACCCTTCCCTATTATCTTTTTTAGTAAATCAATGGCAGGAAACTTTTTCTGTGATGGGTCAGATAGTAAATACTTTAAGCATTTGCAGGCCATATGGTCTTGATCACAACCACTCAACTCTTATTGCAGCATAAAATAGCAGCTATAGACAATCTGCAAATGAATTAATGAACAAGGCAACAGTCTAATAAAATTTTATTTGCAAGAATAGGCAACTGTGGTTTCTACCTTCCTCTTTTGTAGGCAAGGAGTTATCTTGGTCTATCACTGGCACCATGTACAAGAGGCAGATGTGGACTGTGTGTGGGGGGGGGAGATTGGGCTTCTAATTGCAGCCCTGTGTCTCCCCAGTTCTCTCAGATGCAAGTGACAGAAACCCAACACTAATGAACTCAAGGAAAATGGGGTAAAGAAGAGGAAGTACTTAGAGACTCTGGTAACTTAACCATGGGTGGGCTGGCCTCAGGGACAACTATTTCAGGAATTCAAACTCTAAGATCTGCCCTCTGCTTGTCACAGCATTTTTGGCTTTAATCTCTCCTACTTTACTTCTGCACTAGAGAACATAACCTCTGGCAGTTCTAGACTCAAACATTGATGGCTCTAGCCCTGAAGAGGACAGGGGATCTTCTCTATCTAGGGCCAGTTAAGAAGGTCATGGGAAAAATTTGGATCACATGCTCATCCATGGACATGCCTCCTCCCCACCCCAGCACTGTGGTTCGGGCGATAAGGTTTGACACATAAAACATGACAAGGAGAGCCCAGACCTGGCCACTAGGAAATCATTTTGAACCAGAGAGTCTCCCCAAGTTATGCTGATTACATTTAACTTGAGCTATTAGCCTCTGGAATCTCAGTTTCTTCTCCCTCTTCTCAGTTTCCCTATGGTGAGATTTTAGTACTCTGCAAATATTTTTTGAGTATATACTATGTGTCAGGTACTGTGCTAAGTACTGTGGATTTAGTATGAACAGGACAAAAAAATGTCTCTGCCTTCACTTAACTTCCTGCAAGTGAACCTTGCAAAGCCCTGAACTGACATCCCTGGTCTTTGGTTTTGATGGTATGAGAATCACAGAACAGGGTATGTACAAGAATAGTTTCTATTCACTGTCTCCACTTATTTTTCTCTCATTTCTATTCTACTGCATTGTCTTCCATTATTCTACTGAAACGATCCTGGAAAAAGTCACCAAGCATCCTCCTACCACCAAAATGAATGCATCATTTTTTTCCATGTTTTTACTGAACTTGGGAGCATATGATGTTGTTATCTATTGCCTATGTTCTAAAACTGTCTTTTCTTATCTTTGATGACATGCACTTGTCTGGCTCTCCTAGATATCTAAATGAGAGGTTAGTTGATTTTACTTTTTAAATTTTTGTTCTCAATGTTTTTTAAAGTAAATACTGTAGAAGGTTTTATATTGAAAATTGAATTTTAGAAATAAAGTAAATTTTAAATAAGATTAATAAGAAAACTTTTTTAAAAGTCTAGAATTCAAGAGAAAATGAGTATTCATCTAACTCTAATTCTATTTAGCTGTTTGTAACACGGTAACCCCAATATTGTTAGCTGTTCCAAAGATATCACCTGGAGGTGCCCCAGGGAAAGATGTGGGTTTATTAGAACTTAGAGGAGGCACCAATGGTAGTCAGTTGGTGAACAACCTGCACCCCAGGACAGTACATCAAGCAGTTTCATAATCAAGCAAGTTAATTATTCAAATTGTTATATGGTACTTACTATTACATTGATTAAGGGTGATGCCTACATTGTTCTAAGCTTTGCTCTATCACTTGCATCCCAAGGCTCATTACTGGGAATATGCATATCCTTCAGAGAACAGCCTTAGCCAGAGGCTGCACCCTGAATAAGGGGAAAGAAAGAAGTCAGGTATAGAGAGAAACAGTCTATGTCCAACAATACCTCACACTGTCAGAATAAACTCTATACATTTCAGTGACCTAATCTCTAAGAAGATGGAATATTGCTAGATTTGATTGAATAAGTACTGAAAGAGCATTTTCTGCACCAGGCATGCATGCGCATGCGCGAGCGCACGCGCGTGTGTGTGTGTGTGTATTGGGGTACAAAGATTGTAGCGGGAACACGGAGAGGCCGTGACACCGAGGCTGTTTTAGGAAGTAGCAGATTTCTTTGCACCAGCGCACAACTCAGCGGGCTAATGCTCCCAGGCTGAGCCCCCCCACAAGGAGAAGAGGGGTCTTATACTTTAGTTTCGGTAAGGGAGGGGAGTCGGGTTGAGCGATTACACATTTTCTTTGGAATTCACAAGGTTGCACTCAGCAAAATCAGATTTTTAAAGAACAAATGGTCTTCAGGAAATGCATGGCAAGCAGGGGTTGTAAACTGATAATTTCAAAAAGAGAGGATTTGGGTAAGTTTGTGAATTGGTCACTCTTTTGCATTTCCAGGAAAGCTGTCAGTCTTTGGCTATTTGGTTTTCTCAAACAAAACCAGTCTGGCAGGTTTTCAGAGCTTGCCAATTTTCTTTCAAAAGGAATACTTTTAACTGCTATCAGCCCCCTCTCTGCCACAAGATGAAGACTTTGCCAAGGGCTCAAAGAGCAGCAGTGGAGGGGTAGGACAGATTTTGTAGATGAGATGATAATTGTACTGAGATCTAAGCAAGTGTTCATCAAGCTAACAAAGTGTCATGCTAGACACATCCGAGCAGGTGGATCAGCAACAGCCAAGTCTGCAGGAAGTCCTGAGTTTGGTCATCATGGCTGAATTGTGAAGTTTGGAGTGGGAAGGAGTGAACAGGATGAGGTCAGGAAGGAAAGATAGGGATCCATCAAGGTAAACCTTATAGAAAATGCAAAATGCAAAACTTTTTCTGCAGGTATTGGGAGGCTGTAGGTCAGAGGTCTCTTGACCTAGGCTGTTAATGTAGCTGCTATCTTTTTACATTTGTTAACCATTTAAATATCTACAGGATTACCTATCTTTTTCTTATCAAGGTAGGGCACTTTAAGTAATCTGGATCTTAAAAATTTGCCTGTTTTAATTGTTGCAAATATTTTCTCTCAATTTGTCATTAAGTTTTTGTGCTTGCCTATATGTCTTTGCAAGACAGAAGATCTGTGGTTTCGTGTAAATACGTGTCTTTAAAAAAAATCCCTCTCTATTTCAAATGTAAAAAGTATTCTCATATCTAATTCTTTCATAGTTTCATAGTTTTTTCTTGGTAGTGGTGGTTTGGTTTGGTTTTGCTTTGTTTCTTATAGAGACAGAGCCTTACTGTGTCATCCTGACTGGCGTGCAATGGCATAATCATAGCTCACTTCAGCTTTGAAGTCCTGGGCTCAAGGGATCCTCCCACCTCAGCCTCCCAAGTAGTTGGGACTACAGGTGCACACAACCACACCCACCTTTTTTCTTTTCTTTTTTTTTTTTGTTGCCAAGGCTGGTCTCAAACTCCTGGCTTCAAGTGATCCTCCTGCCTTGGCCTCCCAAAGTGCTGGGACTACAGGTGTGAGCCACCATACCCAGTCATAATTTTATTTCTATAGTTAGCTCTTCATTCTATCTTGGATGTATTTTTATGTAGTGTAAGGTACACATCCAACTTTTTCCCCCAAAGGAAGAACGCTTTCAAAGCACTATTTATTATACAGTCTATTCTTTCTCATGGTATGAAATGCCATCTTAATCACATTCTAAATTTTCCAGATTTCCATATGTATATTAATTTACATCTGTAAATAAATATAAATTCAAAAACATCAAAACCAAAATAAGAAAATTGTCAAAGGACATAAACAGACAATTCTTAGAAGACATATTTAGCCCCTCTCCAACCTCAATAGAAACTTAAAGTATTGATTAAAATAATAAAATTGTTTATTTTTAAAATTAACAAAACATCACAGTAGAGATTAAAAATAAACCAAAGTCTGTAAAGGTACAATTTAATAAACATTCTCATTCTATGCTGATGAGAATGTAAATTGGTACAATCTTTCTATCATGAAAATTATAATGCTCATTAACACAATAAATCATTCTTCAGCAGTGTATCCTAAAGAAAAAATCAGTGATTCAGTCAACGATTTATATAAGATGTTCTTGACAGAGATTTTTTTTTATATTTAATTTTTTTATTTTAAAGATGTGAGTTATAATTCAGGGTTAGGTATACAATTGGTCATTGTATAGGTAAAGTTTGGGCCTCGCTTTGGTCCCCACTTCACCTGGTTTGAGATCAGATACCCTTATTGATGAAGTGTGCCCCTGCCCTTCCCTGGCAGTTTCCTACTACTATCAAAACCTTTCTTGTAGTATTATGAAAATTGTTCAGGGTTCACTTATGAGAAAGAACATGTGGTTCTCAGTTCTTTGTTTCTGTGATAATCACTGAGTATTATTAGACTCTAAATCCAATCAAGTTGCAGCAAAGTTCACAATTTTGTTTTTCTTTATAGCTGTGTAATATTCCATTGTGTATATGTACCAAATTTTTTTAATCCAGTTCATTTTCGATGGGCAGTGCTGTTGGTTCCATGTGTTTGCTATTGTTACTAATGCTGCAACAAACATGTGTGTGCAGGTATCTTTTTCATAGAGCGATTTGTGTTCCTCTGGGTATATTCCCAGAAGGGGGATTGCTGGGTCATATGGAAGGTCAATTTTTAGATCTTTTAGGAATTTCCACAGTTTTCCACAGAGGTTGTACTAGTTTACTCTCCCACCAACAGTATAGAAGTGTTCCCTTTTCCCTGCATCCTCTCCAGCATCTGTTGTTTTTTGAGTTCTTGATGATGGCCATCCTGACTGGAGTTAGGTGGTATCTCAGTGTGGTTTTAATTCACATTTCTTTGATGATTAGTGAAGCTGAGCATTGTTTCATGTATCTGTTGGCTGCTTGTATGTCTTCTTTTGAGAAGTGTCTATTCATATCTTTTGCCCACTTTTTAATAAGGCTGTTTGTTTTTCTCTTTTTGGCACATTAAAATTTTTTGTAGATCCTATATGTTAAGCCTTTGTCAGATACACAATTGGCAAATATGTTTTCTCATTCTGTGGGCTGTCTCCTTGCTCTCTTGATGGCTTATTTTGCTTTGCAGAAGTTTCAGTTTGACGAGTCCCATTTGTCTATTTTATCTTTTATGGCATTCACTTTTGGAGAGTTGATCAGGAATTGGTTGCCTATTCCAATTTTTGTAAGGGTGTTTCCTATGTTTTCTTCTAGTATTCCTATAGTTTGAGGTTTTACATTTAGGTCTTTGATCCATTTAGAGTTTATTTTTGTGTATGGTGATAGGTAGGGGTCCTGTTTCAGTCTCCTGCGTGTGGTCAGTCAGTTTTCCCAGCACCATTTACTGAATAGTTTCTCCTTTCCCCAGTGGTTGTTGGTGGAGGGTTTGTTGAAGATGAGTTGATCGAGAAATTGAGGTTTTGCTTCCGGAATCTCTATCCTGTTCCATTGGTCTATTCGCCTGTTCTTGTACCAATACCAGGCTGTTTTGATTATTGTAGCCTTATAATAAAATTCAGTCTGGAGTGTGATACCTCCTGCTTTGTTTCTTTTGCTGAGGATTGTTTTGGCTATTCGTGTTCATTTATGTTTCCATATGAATTTCTGTATTGTTTCCAGATCAGAGAAGAATTCTACTGATAATTCTTAATGGATGTTGCATTAAATTTGTAGATTGCCTTGGGTAGGATGGACATCTTAACAATGTTGATTCTGCCAATCCATGAGCATGGAATATTTTTCCAACAGTGATATTTAAAAACAAGACAAATTTAAAGCAACCTAAATGTTCATCAATAGGGATTAGATAAATTAATGTGATGCAGGATGATGGAAGAATATTGTGCAGTTTTTTAAAAGAATGCTTTCATAGTGTGTGTGTGTGTGTGTGTGTGTGTGTGTGTGTGTGTGTGTGTGTGTGTCTGTGTGTGTGTGTGTGTGTGTGTGTGTGTGTTTCTTTTTTTTTAGAAAGCAGGATTTATTGACAGGACAGAAAAGTTCCCACAGTTGGAGGGGACCTGAAGGGGTTGCCCCATAGTGTGATTTTTTTTTAGACAGTTTATCAGTAAAGAAAATGATTTTGGATAAGACTCAATATACATTGCCAAGCTAATTTCATTTCTTTTTTGAAAGGGTAACAATACTAATATATAAGTGGAATTCAATATATCTAAGAGGATGCTAAGCTCCTAACATACATGCATAGAACCCCTGGCAAACCTGGTGGGTTGTAGCTGCTGAAATATATAGGTAAACAACATCAATAAGGATGTCTGATCTCAAACCAGGTGAAGTGGTTACCAAAGGGAGGCCCAATCTTTACCTGTATGATGACCACTTGTATACCTAATCCTGAATTATACCCCATATCTTTAAAATAAATAAATAAATAAAATGTAACCCTTGCCCTAAAAAAACCACAGTCCAAGGATAAAGGGAAACAAACAAATGGAAAATTACAATACAATGTTGTAAATGCACAGAGTATTCAAACTCACCACATAAGAGAGCAGAAAGAGCCGGGCTCGGTGGCTCAGCCTGTAATCCCGCGCCTTTGGGAGGCTGAGGTGAGTGGATTGCCTGAGCCGCGGGTTCGAGACCCACCTGGGCAGGCGAGACCTCATCTCTACAATAAATAAAAAAATTAGCCGGGCGTGGTGGTGCGTGCCTGTAATTCCGGCTACTAGGAAGGCTGAGGCGGAAGGATCGCCGGAGCCCAGCAGGTAGAGGCTGTGGTGGCCGGGAGCGGCCACCGCACTCCAGTCTGGGTGACAGAGTGAGACTCCGACTCAAAAATAAAAAAAGAGAGAGCAGAGAGAAGGGTTATAAAACTCAACCCAGAGGCATCAGGGCAGAATGATATAGAAATTGTGTACCAGGATTTATGCAAGATATTTGAGAACTTTCCCCATTTCCTGAGTAGATCTGAATGGAAAATGCTGGAAGAATGCCTAATCAAGTTGGTATGTCCATTGCCTGACTGTATCTGAAAATCATTCTCTATTAGCATACATTAGGATGCTGTACTTGACATTCTACTTTTTTCAAAAATATTTTAAATGAGTCAGATGAAGACACATAAAACATACTTTAAGCATTTACAAATGACCCAAACATAAAGAAGGACTCAAGATTCAAGAAATAGCTGGCAAGGCTGCAACGATGGACCTCACTGACAAGATGAACATTAACCAGAATGCAAAGTCCCACATTTAATTCAAAGACTAGATGAGCCTAGAGTAGATATCTGTTTACATTTTTAAAGACCAAGGGGTTCTATCTGATTGCAACTTGAACACAATTTTAAGGGATACCAATGCATTTCTGTCCAAGACATGAGCTGTAAGTACATCATGACTCTCTGCACTGACTGGTCAATACCTGAAACAAGACCAGTATCTCCCTTTAAGGAAAGATTGTACCTTGCCAGATCACAGTGGAAACAGAGGACGGAATTGGTACTCTTCTGCATGAGAAAGAGAACATGAGAGTCATCCTCAAATATCTGATGATCACACTTATTCTGTATGGCAACATAGGGAACACTTAGGAACATTGAAAAGAGATATATTCCTCCACATTGGAGAAAGCACTTATGAGTACTTTAGGAGAGGTAGCGCATCTAAATAAAAACATTGTTGAGCACTTACTCTGTGCCATGGAATTTGTCATTTAATCTTCACTCAATTTTATGAGTTTGGTACTACTGTTATCCCCATATTACACACATAAAATAGACTTACTGAATTGAGTTAAAATTAACTCAAGCGGCCTGCCCTCAAGGCAGTAAGTATCTAGGCTGATGCATGTTAAGGAAAAGTATATGAAATTTTGTTGTATCATAATTTTAAAAGAAACAAGAATGAGAAGTCTTTCTGTGCAGACCCTGTCTTCCCAGCCAGGGCAATTAAACATGTTTTTCATATGAAGACCCAGCTCCATCAACTTGATGAGCAATCTTGCTCATTGCAGTGAGTGGATAAAATGCCAACTCCATACCTAAGAGTTCCTACTTCCTGCTGTGGTGACATCAGTTCAAATGCTATGGCTTCTGCCTCTGTATCCCTGAATGGCCATCCTATTCCTCAGCTGAGACAGGATTCCTACTTACTATACAATTAACATTTTTGAATAATTGCTATGTTCTAAGTCCCATATAACTTCCAAAAGCCCTGCAATAATAGTAAATACTATTGCCATCTACATTGTATAGGTGTAGGAACTAAGGTTTAGCATGTCCCTGAAATACTGAGACTACTACAAGCTGGACCTAGGATTCAAACCTAGATCTGTTGACTTCAGAACCCATGCTCTTACCCATCATCCCTGGAACTAATTCGTTTGACTAATATCATCATATCTTGTCTAAGTCTTTCCATGCCTAGGGCCATGAATGTATTGATTATCTACAACCATGAAACTTCTACTCACAGGAATTTCAGAATTTCCCACCACACAAATTGTCTCAGTGTTGTTCTCCATCAGCTTGATTAGATGACATTCTTGAGCTAGCAGTGGATCATCTTAATGTCTCTGAGAACCATCCAACAAGACCAAACTGGTTTCTCTAATGGCCCATATCGCTAGATTCCCACGATGAATTAAGAAAGATAAGGATCAAGAAAGGTAAGAGAATGTCCCATTCAAAAGTAAAACAGTCATCTTGAAACTTTTTATAACTTGGAGAAATTTGGAGTAAAAGTTCATGTGACATTTGAAGGAGAGAAAGAAGAGTCCCTAAGGGCATCAGCAAAAACAGCAAAAAAGTAATAATATATTTTTTTGCAAAAGTCTATTGGAAAGACAGAGCATATGGAAGAAGGCAATAGCAGACTACTAAAAGCAATGAGTGAGAAACTCTTTGCTTTGTGAGAAAAATCTATAGATACCCCAAGTTAGCTAAAGACACATTCCCATTTTGAGTACAAGCAAACATCTCAGCCCCATGAACACTGGGCCTAGAACAAGGATTGGCAGCACTTGGTGGACAGAGTACCCTGGCCCTGGAAAAAGGGTTGGAGTGAGAGGCAGAGTGGTTCAGCGAGCTTGTTTCAACAACACACTTGGTTGCACATCAAGGAGCTGAATGTTTGAACCCTGGGAAGACTCTATAGTATGGGAAGAAGACCCACCAGCTCTCCTGTCTGCCCCTGGAATTCTGAGAATTTGTCAGTCCTGCACTGCGGAGGCATCCCCACACCTACACAAGAGCTTTGCAAGCTGAGAACAGCTACCTATAGTGAGATACCAGAGCTAAGATAAAGGCAATGGCTAAAGGAAGTTCTCAGGAGCAGTTGGAATGGCCATGATCTGTGTGAGCAGCAAGAGAGAATTGCCACTATGTGCTGCCATCCAGATGGCTATAAAATCTCTGCAGAAGGTCTGTGAAGATATTGAAACCAGTCAGTGGAAAGACACTTACAAATGAATGTAATTATTATTGAATTGTTATAACAAGTGAGTCTATTATAAACTCATTATGATGGTATAAGCCTGTTGACCAACTACATCCTTATTATAGTTGTTCTAATTACTGACTCAATGTAACTATCACTTTTATTAATAAAAGTTAAACACTCAGATATGTGAATTATTTTCTTCTTTTTACACAGAATCCAAAGTTATCTCAATAATAATGCTACTTGCACTATAGCAGACGCTGTCAGTGCCCTACACAAATCCCCTAGGCCCTCACCTCTATGCACTAAAGGCTGTTTTCTGTGCATATCTGTGACTCTCTGCTTGAGGGTGTTTTGCTGGCTACCAGAGCATACAGGGCCCTATTCATAACAAAATGAAATTTTCTGAAGAATTAATGTCCTTCTCTGGATTATATCCCCAATCCTTAACCAGTGCTTTTCGGAATTTGAAATTTCTCCCCCCACCCCAAAAAAATAATCTCAGAATCTACTTCTGGCATAACCCAGGCTAAGACATCTATTCATTTTTCTTCTGACATATCATCTTGGGCAGGAGAGTCAGTGGGCTGTAAAGTAGACATTTATTACCCTGAGTACATCCATGGGAGTATAATGTGTTATTTGTGTCACAGCGGAATAAAAGTTGAAAATTGTTAAAAATATGTACTTGGGCTGGGCACAGTGGCTCAGCCTGTAATCCCAGCATGTTGGGAGGCCGAGGAGAGAGGATTGCCTGAACCCGAGGAGAATGAGACCAGCCTGGGCACCTTGGGGAGACCTCGTCTCTACAATAAATCACAAAAACTAATTGGGCGTGGTGGCCTGGGTCTGTAGTTCCAACTACTTGGAAGGCTGCAGTGGAAGGATCGCCTGAGCCCGGTAGGTCTAGGCTGTGGTGGCCATGAGCATGCCACTGCACTCCAGCCTGGGCAACAAGAGCGAGACTCCAACTCAACAAAACAAAACATATACCTGACTTATTGACCGTAACAGAGGGTGGCTTCATGGAGAGATGACAGCTCAGTAAAGGAAGGGTTCCTGGAAAACAGTGCCACACCTTATGGTCTCTCCACTCCCAGTTCCAGATTCAATGAATGTTAGTTTGTAGAAAAAGGCCTGAGTATACCCCTTACTTCTGAAAGACACCAAGTGAAAACATAGGGAAGCAAAGAAAAATTTGTGTTTTCTTTTTGTGAAAATACAAGGAAACTTTTCCTTTTTGTTTCCTTTAAGATAGGCGAGGCAGTTCAACATCAACTTCTGAAATGATGGAGTAAGAACCCCTGAAAATCTATTCCTCATAAAAGCAAGGAGAACATTGGGGGAACAACTGTCAGAATCAAATTTTTCAGGACTCTCGAAATTAAGACTTGCAACACACTTAGGAACATTTATTCTAGAAAAATGACCAAATCTTAGAATGAACAGCAACTCATGACATTTCAGTTTACCCTCTCTCCCCAGCTCCATAGTAGCCTTAAAAAGACAACAAAGCCATAACTACAGTGATTGGGAAAACTAGCAGCCAAGCATTCACTGGAGGGGGCAAAACAGATTTGGAGGTCCCCAAAATACCCAACCCCAGAGAACTGTCGCTATTTAATTTATCTAGCAATTCACTAAAATCTCCATTCTCAGGCCTCATTTTATTTGTCCTGTACAGAATCTTCTCTGGACAAAAGTCCTCTCTATACAAATATCCTGCAAAGTTTTTGTAAAAACAATAATTGGCAATTGTTGAAAGGCAGCATTGCCAGTTGGTGCTAACAAGAGGCTGACTAAAATTTGTAAAATGAAAAACTCAGGAATTAGACATCCATAAAGGGCTTTGAAGCACTCCAACATATTACAAAGAAACTAGAAGGCCATGTAAACATGCAGATCTGTGCATGTGTCCGGGTAAGAGCTCAGAAGGCCTTAAGCTCTCACTTCTAGCTGATCTTGAGGCTCTGCACAAGCAGGAAGTGAAGGCTAAGGCAGATGTGCAAAACTGCCTGCTGAAGCATTCAAAGCATATCCCAGTGGATGTACAGAGCTCCTCAGCAAAGACTGGGAGACTTTTTGTTTAAAGGCATTTAAGAAATCTTTACTTCATCAATAGCTGAGTGTTACACTAAACAGAAACTTCAAGGGCTACACACAACAAATAATATAGATTTTATAGAGTTAATCCAGGAAAGTTACTAAATACAACTACAGAGCAATACCTCTTATGAATATAGATGCAAAAGGCCTCAAAAAAATACTAGCAAACTGAATCCAGTAATATATAAAAATAATTATATACCATGGCCAACTGGGATGTATCACAGGAATGCAAGATTGTCTAATATAAAAAAAATCAACCAATATAATATATCATATTAATCAAATGTAAGATTAAAAACCATATGATTTTTTTTCCAATAGACTCAGAAAAAGCATTTGTCAAAATCCAGCACCCCTTCATGATAAAAACACTCAAGAAACTGGGAATAGAAGGGATCTTAACCTGAAAAAGGACATCTACAAAAACTCACATCATACTTAATGGTGAAAAATTGAATTCTTATAAGATCAGGAACAAAACAAGGATGTTACTTCTCACAACTTCTATTCAATATTGTAATGGAGATTATAGCCAGGGTAACTAGATAAGAAAAAACTGAAAGACATACAGATTGGAAAGGAAAAAGCAAAATTATCTCTATTCACAGATGACAAAGTATTATATATGGAAAATCATCAGGAACTGACACCAAAATTATTAGAACTAATAAATGAGTTCAGCAAAATTGCAAGATACAAGCTCAACATAAAAAATAATTTTTATTTCTATAAATTAACAATGAGCAATCTGGAAATAAAGTTAAGAAAATAATTATATTTAGAATAGTAGCAGGTCAGACATGGTGGCTCATGCCTGTAATTTTAACTACTCAAGAAGATGAGGTTGGAGGTTCACTTGAGGCCAGAAGTTCAAGATCAGACTGGGCAACAAAGCAAGACCTTCTTGTCTCTAAAAAAAAAATATATATATATATATATAATAGTATTAAAAAGAATGGGCCAGGCTCGGTGGCTCAGCCTGTAATCCCAGCACTTTGGGAGGCCGAGGCAAGTGGATTGCCTAACCCTGCGGGTTCAAGACCCGCCCGGGCAACTTGGCGAGACCTCGTCTCTACAATAAATCAAAAACCAGCCAGGCGTGGTAGCGCACGCCTGTAGTTCCAGGTACTTGGAAGGCTGAGGCGGAAAGATCGCCGGAGCCCAGCAGGTCGAGGCTGCGGTGGCCATGAGCATGACACTGCACTCCAGTCTGCGGGACAAAGCAAGACTTCAACTAAAAAAAAAAGAAAAAGAATAAAAAGGAATGAATTTAACAAAATACACCATAAAAATAAAAAGATAGGCCGGGCACAGTGGCTCAGCTTATAATCCCATCACCTTGGGAGACTAGGCGAGAGGATTGCCTGAGCCCAGGGGTTCAAGACCAGCCTGGGCAACTTGGTGAGACCTCATTTCAATAATAAAATAAAAATTAGCTGGGCGTGGTAGCATGTGCCTGTAGTTCCAGCTACTTGGAAGGCTGAGGTGGATCGCCAGAGCCCAGCAGGTCGAGGCTGCGGCGGCTGTGAGCATGCCACTGCACTCCAGCCTGGGCGACGGAGTGAGACTCCAACTCAAAATAAATAAATAAATAAAATTAAAAAGATGATTGGGCACAATGGTTCACACCTGTCATCCTAGCAACTCAGGGTCAAAGCAGGAGGATCATTTGAGGCCAAGAATTTGAGACCAGTATGGGCCAGGCAGCATTGCAAGACTCCATCTCTACAAAAAAATATTTTTAAAATTAGTCAGGTGTAGTAGCCTGTGTCTGTAGTCCCAACTACTTGGGAGCCTGAGGTAGAAGGATTGCTTGAACTCAGGAGTTCAAGACTACAGTGAGCCATGATTGCAGCACAGCACTCCAGCTTAAGTGACAGAACGAGACTCATCTCTTAAAAATAAAATAAAATAAATGACCCAATTAAAAATTGGGCAAAGGTTTGAGTAGACATTTATCCAAAGAAGATATTAATGTATACATTGCCAATAAGCACATATCATCAGTCATTAGATAAAAATCAAAACCTCAATGAGATACCACTCATACCCATTAAGATGGCTATAATTTTTTAAAAAACAGACAATAACAAATGTTGACAAGGATGGGGAGTAATTGGAACACTCATACCTTGCTGGTAGAAATGAAAAATGGGCAACTACAGTGCAAAACAGTCTGACAGTTCCTCATAAAGTTAAGCAATTCCACTCCTAGTTACATCCCTAAGAACTGAAAACATATACCCACACAAAAACTTGCACATGAGTGCTTGTTATAGCATTTTTCATAATAGCCAAAAGTGCAAATAACACAAATGATGACTGGATAAGCAAAATGAGGTATATCCATACAATGAAATATTATTCATTCATAAAAAGGAATAAAGTGCTGATACATGCTTTAGTATGAATGAATCTTGATAATATATGCTAAAAAGGTAGTCCCAAACTTTACCTGTACAATGACCACTTGCATACTTAATCCTGAATTGTACTCCATCCACATCTTTAAAATAAAACAAATTTTTAAAAAGAAAATATATGCTAAGCTAAAGAAGTCAGACATAAAGAAATGATTGTATAATTCTGTTTATATTAAGTTCCAGAATAGGCAAATTCTTGAAGACAGGTAGTAAATTAGTGTTTGCCAGAGGCTACAGGAGGTGGAAATGGGGAATGGCTGCTAGTGGGAATGAAGTTTATTTTGGGGGAAATAAAAATGTTCTGGAATTAGATAGTTCCAGATGATTTACTACTGGATGGTTGTACAACTTTGTGAATATACTGAAAATTGCTGAATTATGGTACATGAATTATATCTCAATAAAACTGATATTAAAAACCTAATAAATAATAATAAAATACAATAATAAATACATGAGTCAGAAATGCTTGCCAGCAACAACCTTTGTCATTGAGAAGAAACATGGCCTTGGTGATATTAAGACCAAAGTTCTCAGGCTACTTGTGGCGTCCTTACAATCCAACAATATAACTTCATGGTGCAATAGGAGATTGCAAATGACTGGAGTATTCTTTTCCAGAAAGCCTCCTAAACCATCCAGCTTCATGCAATTTTGGGGGGCAAATGAGGCGAAAAAGCAATCCTGCTTGAGCACATGTCCCTTGGCATGCCAACTGGCAGTGATGGGTACAGACACGTATTTATAAATTGCCTCAAAAATGATTCCAAGAGGAAGTAACAAAGCTGACAAGCCTGCTAAAGGAGAGAAGGTTTAAGGAAAGGATTGCCTCAGGGTCAACTTAATGGGTGTGCAATCTGTTCAGTCACACAGGTCTCCACACTCAAAAAGGTCTTGGGCTTAGTTTAATGCCTTGCTGTTGTTGTCTCAAACTTTTTAAAAAATGTTATCTTCAAACTAATGAAACAATGGAGCATGAGTGTGAGCAGAGAAGATATGGACAGCATGTGTATCCTCTGGTCCTTGTCCCATGTGAATGCATAGAACATCCGTGATACCTCATGAGCACAGAATTCCAGTGGCTCCATGATGTATCAAGAATTCATTGACACTAAAAGTGAGTCAAGGTAATGAGATGGAGCAGGGACTCCTGTTAGGGGCCTGTGGCCCACCCAGACTCCGCTCCAAGCATGGAAGTAAAAGAAAATGAGTTCCTTCAAGGGAAATTTCAGGCACCTAGCTAGCCCTGAGAAGTAAATAAGCAGCTTGATAAACAAAAAGGTAATCATATCTTAAAACAATAGCCAAGGAAGTTAGAATCACAGAACATTTGGTTCCCTATAGAACCTGAAGATAACATATGTCCCTGAGTTGTTTTTCAGAAACCTGAACCTCAACCAAAACAATCTGTTGTCACATAGATCTCAGACTAAGGGGAATTGAAGTCTGAACTCTGACCACCATTCTTTGTTCCAAATTTCTTCTTGGGTGTGGGGGAGTCTGGGAGTCAAACCCACAAACCAGAGCATACGTTCTTTTCTGCAGACCCTGCATTGTTGAACAAAGCTTATCATCTTTAACCAATTGCAAATCAGAAAATCTTTGAATCTATCTATGACCTGCCAGCCCACCCTTTTAGGTCAAAACCAATATATTTATTTACAATTTTGCCTGTAACTTCTGCTTTTCCAAAATTTACCCCTGCCTTTAAAAACCCTTATCTGTGAACCATCAAGGAGGTCAGGATTTAAGCATGAGCTGCCTGGTCCCCCTGTACCCTGCAAATAAATGCCTTCCTTTCTATTGCTGCAAACCTTGGTGTGGATATCTGGTCTTAGTGTGCCAAGTGAGCCAACCCCAGTTGGGTTCTATAACAATAAGGGTGACTGAGTAAGTAGGGGCACTGATAGCCCCTGAGAAGTCATGCTTACCATTTGAGCCAGAACTTGGTAAGATGGCAATAATGTTGTAAGAAATGTAAACAACCAGGGGACCCTATTATATCCTATCATCCTACCCTTGCTGCTTTCTTTCATCAACCTACCACTTATTCTGAAAATGATGACCCAGAACAAAAGGGAAATATAGGGCAACCCATAGTTCCTCTTCCTTTTAGTTTTTTCTTACTCATCAGTAAGCCAAAGGTACAGAGTGTTGGCAGAATATGTGCATATCCAAAAGTGAAATGAACGTATTTGACTTTGTTTTGTGTGTTTTCCCTGTTCTGGTAACAATGAAATACATATGCATATGTGAGCTACAAAATACTAATTGCATAATTTTAGCGATTCTGCAAATGGATTAAATGCTCTTATACTTTAAAAGTAGCACTGAGTAATTAAAAGATAAATGATCAAATTCATGCAAATAATTCGTTTTTAATTTTTCTTAGAATCACATTAAATAGCAGATTAAAAATATCATGACAGGCCGGGCTCGGTGGCTCAGCCTGTAATCCCAGCACTCTGGAAGGCCGAGGTGAGTGGATTGCCTGAACCAGCGGGTTCGAGACCCGCCTGGGCAGCGAGACCTCATCTCTACAATAAATCAAAAAAGGAGCCGGGTGTGGTAGTGTGCGCCTGTAGTTCCAGCTACTGGGAAGGCTGAGGCGGAAGGTTCGCCGGAGCCCAGCAGGTCGAGGCTGCGGTGGCCGGGAGCGGCCACTGCACTCCAGTCTGGGAGACAGGGTGAGACTTCAAATCAAAAAATATATATATATATATCATGACAAGTTGAGAGAGACTATGGAAGAAAGGATAAAGTTTTATATTTTAGTATCCTTGATGATATTTTGTTCCTGCTTTTGAACAAGGGGTCCTGTGTTTTTATTTTGCACTGGGCCCCGCAATTTATATAACTGGAGACTGTCTTGACATCTTCATTTATCATATTCAAAAAGTATGCAGCTTCACAAGCCCACACTTTATGTTGGAGTCACTGTGTGGGAGTAAATTGTGTGAGTAGGTGTGTGTTAGCAGGAGTGGAGTGAGGAGGGGAAGGCGCTTGAAAGCAGGTGACAGTGGCAAGGTCAAATTAAGAACACACACAGATTTCAGAAAAGGAAGTGGTCATTGGAATTTCTGAAGGCTCACAGTATTAAAGTCACAGAAACAATGCTGAGATACTATCAACTTACATTTTCCAAGTCAAATGATAAAGAGATGGAGGTGGGGAGGAGGAGTTTCTGCTTCACCATGGCAGCAAGAAGATTTTCAGAAGTCTGAGTGAAGCAATTCTCCCTGAGAGTTAAATGTACAGAATGTGAAAGACAACCAGAACTGGTTGCAAATGTCATTTGTTGTGAGATATAAAGCAATCTCAAGATTTTTCCCAGGTTTAACCCTTGGCATTTTTGTGAAAAAGACTTGCTGCCTCCCAGTGCCCAAGCAGTGAATGTTTTCAAACACACCACCTCTCTTATTGCATAAAATGAGTTTTAGGTGATTTTCTCTCTATTTCTTAACATCTATTTGAGGAGTTCAAGTATTTGATACACATTATCCTTCAGTAAGGTTAAAATATTTTAAAGATACAAAATTGAGGCCCAGTGAAATTGAGTAGTTTGTTCAATGTCACACAAAGAGCTGAGGAAGAATCCAATCTTTCGTTTTTTGACATAGTAAATGGAATGCTGGGTCTTGTTCCCTTATTCTACAAAGACAGCACATGGTTTTCTAATTTGGTGTTGGTTGTGTGATTTTGTGGGCAGGAAGGGTTGATGATTCATTTTAGACTAAGAGCTGCCTCAGATTTTGTTAAGGTCAACTGATTAGCCATATTAATTCCACCTCCCATATTAATTCTCTTTTGCCATGTAATATAACATATTCACAGATTCTAGGCATTACAACTTGGACATCTTTGGGGAGCCATTATAATGCTCACAGTATACAACAAACAAAAATGGAAAAATATATAATGCAACAATAAATTTGTGGACTTCAATATTTGATTCTTAATAATTGATAGAATAATTAGGCAGAAAATCAGTAAGGATATATAAGATTTTCTGTGCCTTATATATCTAACACTATCAAATAACTTGACCTAACTGACATCTATAGAACACTCTACTCAACAACAACATGATACACAGATACCCAGTCTTGCTTTGTGCAAGATCAAGTGGGATTTATCGCAGGAATGCAAGGTTAATTTAAGGCCAAAATTCAACTAATATAACAGATACAGAATAGG
The DNA here is from genome assembly GCF_000164805.1 of Carlito syrichta. NCBI lineage: Eukaryota > Metazoa > Chordata > Mammalia > Primates > Tarsiidae > Carlito > Carlito syrichta. The sequence continues at coordinate 68,458 of NW_007234497.1, forward strand.
CATTTCACAAAATTCAATACATTTTCATGATTAAAAAAAAAAATCTCAACAAAGTTGTAATAGAAGGGAACTTTCTCAACCTGAGAAAGGGCATCTATGAAAAGCTTACAGCTGCCATCATACTTCATGGTGAAAAACTGAATGCTTTCCCCCTAAGATCAGAAACAAGGAAAGGATGTCCATCTCATCACTTCTACCTCACATTGCATCCATCACTCTCACTGGAGGTCTAACCAGAAAGATCATGTGAAAAGAAAGAAGTAGAAGGCATTCGAGCTAGGAAAAAAAGAAGTAAAATTTCACAAATAATATAATCCTGTGTACAGAAAATTCTAAGGAATTCCTAAAACACTATTAGAGTTAATAAACAAGTTTAAGCCGGGCTCGGTGGCTCAGCCTGTAATCCTGCGCCTTTGGGAGGCTGAGATGAGTGGATTGCCTGAGCCCGCGGGTTCGAGACCCGCCTGGGCAACTTGGTGAGACCGCATCTCTACAATAAATCAAAAAACCAGCCGGGCGTGGTAGCACGCACCTGTAGTTCCAGCTACTTGGAAGGCTGAGACGGAAGGATCGCCGGAGCCCAGCAGGTCGAGGCTGCGGTGGCCGGGAGCAGCCACTGCACTTCAGTCTGGGCGACAGTGAGACTCCAACTCAAAAAATAAATAAATAAATAAATAAATAAAATAAACAAGTTTAATGAAGTTGCAAGATACCATACCTATATATGAAAATCAATTGTATTTATATATGTATAATGAACAATCCCACCAAAGTGAAATTATGAAAACAAATTTATCCATAATATCACTAAAATGAATAAAATTTTAGGAATAATTTTTTTCTTCTTTCACAATTATGGTCACTATCAGAAAGGAATAAATTTAGCAAAAGAATTGCAAGACATGTAGAATCAAAATTATAAAACATTGCTAAAAGAAATTTTAAAAAATTAAATGAATGGAGCAACAGTCCGTGTTCAAGGTTAGGAAGACTCCATATTGTTAAAATGGCAATTCTTCCAAAATTAATCAATAGATTCAGTGCAATCCCGTAAATATTTCAGCAGGCTGAGGCTGTCAGTCTCTCTCTCTCTCTCTCTCTCTCTCTCTCTCTCTCTCTCTCTCACTCTCTCTTTCTCTCTCTCTCCTTCTCTCCTTCTTTATCTTTGTGTAGAAATTGATAAGATGATCTCAAAATTTTTATGAAAAACCAAAAGACCCAGAATAGCTAAAGCAATTTTTTTTTGAGTCGGAGTCTCACTCTGTCACCCAGACTGGAGTGCAGTGGCATGCTCACCGCCACCACAGCCTCCACCTGCTGGGCTCCGGCGATTCTTCCACCTCAGCCTTCCAAGTAGCTGGAACTACAGGCACGCGCCACCAAGCCCGGCTGGCAATTTTTAAAAAAGAAAGTTGGTGGACTGTCATTTCAAAATTTCAAAAACTTACTATAAAGCTATAGTAATCAAGACAAATTTTAAAAGGGCAGAAAATGTTGGCAAGGATGTGGATAAATACAAATTCTCATACATTGCTGGGAAAATGTAAAATGGCACAGCTCCTTTGGAGAACTGTTTGACAGTTTCTTTTAAAATTAAATATATCTTTACCGTTGGTATCTTTTCAAGCTAAAGGAAAGCATTTGTCCACACAAAAACTTGTACATCAATGTTCATGACAACATTTTCATAAAATCCAAAAGGTGGAAGCAACCCAGGTGTCCACCAATGAATGAATTAATAAATAAAATGTGGTATATCCAATCAATGGAATACTTTTGGCAATAAAAAGAAATAAAGTAATAATACATGCTATAACATGGAAGAACCTCAGAAACATGCATAAGAAGCCAGACATGTTTCTGTTTATATGGAATGTCCAGAAAACGCAAATCTACAAAGACAAAAAGTAGATTAGTGGTTGCCTGGAGCTAAAGGTGAAAACCAGAAGTGGTTGCAAATGGGCAAAAGATTTTCTTTCAGATAATGAAAATATTCTAAAACTAGGAGATGGTAATAGTTGTACTACTCAGTAAATTTACTAAAAATCATTGACACACACTTAAAGTTGTTGAATTTCATGATATATCAATTATATCAAAATTTAGTTAATAATTCTAACAGAAGTCAAATTCCTCCATTTTGACACATAACACACTTCAGCTACTTTGGAGTATTGGCTGGTGGTTGCCCATAAGACAAGGTCCTTAGAGGCATCTCTTTATACAAAGTTAATAACTATAATAGATATCGCTTTTATAACTATTATACTACTATAGTAATATAATACAGTACTTACTATAAGCCATGCACTTAAGCACTTTAAATGCATTTGTTCCTTTAACACTCATAATAAGTTTATGAGTTAGGTGAAGTAACTTGATCAAAGTCACACAGGTGACCAGACAAGGATTCAAATTCATGTCTGCCTGACTCTAGGTTTTCTCTACATTCCTGTATTATTCTTATGTCCTTACCTGAAACTAGAAAAAAAAGAGCAAGTTACCACCATCAAAGTCTAGAAGACTTGATAACTCACTTGACAAATGCACAATAGCAATTATGACCACAGACTTTCTGACAAAGGAATTGTATTAGCCCTTAATGCTATGTAAAAAATCACTTCAGACTTGTGGCTTCTCATACAATGATATTTAATATCTTCCAGTTTCTGGGAGTCAAGAATCTGGGGTCAGCTTGACTTGAGAGTTCTAGACCAGGGTTTCTTTTTCTTTTTTTCTTTCTTTCTTTTTTTTTTTTGTTGCACCTCCCTACGTCCCCTACTTTGAAATGGTCCTGTCGTTTGTTTTCATCTTCTTGAATCTTCCTTTTTGTCTAGATCTCAGAAAGCTCTAAGTCTGGAATACTAATTCAATGTGGTGGATTAAAAACTTATTTGGTATATTTGTATTCTAAAAGCATTTCAAAGCTTTAGCCAAAAAAAGTGGATGCTTATGGGAGTTTTTGTTATTTGCAGGCAGTGGAGGAGCATTTCTGCCTCTTCATGTCATACCAAGTTGATTCAAACCATAACTTCATGCATTCATTCATTCAGTTGGTCAGCCAGCCATAATTTATTGAGTACCTACTATGTACTAGACACTTTCTTAGGTACTATATAAAACTCATCTTGGATACTATGAATGAATATCAGCAAAACATTTTATAGGTCCCACAGCTGCAGAACATGGAAAAATTGAACACAGGGCTCCTTTCCTAAGGTTTTAAGAGAAGAAACAAGTCATACAGAGGCATCTTCAAATAGGAGCACTCTATGATATACATATATTGCTACTGGAAGGGTAAATTTGTAAGAGTCACAGCCCATACCTAGGAAAAGCTTGTCAGTCCCCCCCCAAAAAAACCCAAATTAGTTCCTTTGAGTGCAGCTTTTTAAAAGTACATTTAAAATACCACCCCCATGAACACTTCAAAAGGTACATTTCTGAACCCTATGAATATGAAAACATAATTCGCATCTAAGAGTTGGGATTCTGCCTAAAATAAGGCAGCTAACAAATGTTGCCTCCTGAATAATTAGATATTACAAGTGTTAAGAGCTATCAGGACAGGGGGCACCATGGTTTTAGAAACCAATCAATTAAAATTGTATTACATTTTTCAGCAATGTGATTTTTTTCCCCATTAACAAAGAGAACTAGCGAGATGGATTATTCATTCAATCAACAAAAATTCCTCAATGCCCATTCTGTACAATAACTAACTGTGTTAGTACTGGGGATACAGAGGTGGACAAAAGACAGAGCCCAGCACCACTGAGCTTAAAACCCAGGAGGAAGGCATGACTAAAATGAATATTTCAGAAATGTATTCACAAGGGCAATGAGGGCTAAGAAGGAACAGATAGTCCAAAAATAATTTATGCAACCCTACACTCCAAAAACAACATTTTATGACCAGGACTGTGCTCCTATGTTAACATACAGGGAAGCAGTATGACATATTCATCTTGGAAAGCAAGTTCTAAAGTTTGACTACTTGAGTTCAAACTCCAGTTCCACCACTTAGAAGCTGCAAGACCTTGGACAGTACATATTTTCTCTCGAAGTTCCAGTTTTCCTCATCTGAAAATAGAGCCTACTTTGGGTGCCCTTGAAATAATTTAGTAAGCTGATACAGGACAAATCATGCTGCCTAACATATAATGAGTATCTATAATTTTATTAATCATAGATTATTTAAGGCAATATTAAAATTACTTTCCATTTCTTAAGGATACACTAGCATTATGAAAGGAGACTTGGGTTTATATATTCCTCATGTATTTATTCAGTTATTTATATCTTTAACATCTTTCTTGACAAAACTAAGGAAAATACAGAATATCAACACTTTTTGTTATTATTTGTTTTTCAAAGTTATTTATTTATTTTACATTGCCATATAAAATTGTATGTATATGTCACATACAATATAATGTTTTGACGTATATATATATATATACATTGTGAAATGGTTAAATCTAGCTAATTAACAAATTCATTACTTCACACAGTTGTAATTTTGTGGTAAGAACACTTACTATCCACTTTCTTAGCATTTTTCTTTTCTTTTCTTTTCTTTTCTTTTTTTTTTTTTTGAGTTGGAGTCTCACTCTGTCGCCCAGACTGGAGTGCAGTGGCCGCTCCCAGCCACCACAGCCTAGACCTGCTGGGCTCCGGCGATCCTACCGCCTCAGCCTTCCAAGTAGCTGGAACTACAGGCGCACGCTACCACACCCAGCTAATCTTAGCATTTTTCAAGACTACAATATGTTATCATTAACTGTAGTCACCACACTGTACAATAGCTCTCTTGAACTTAATCCCCCTATCTAATTGTAATTATGTTTCTTTTGACCAACATCCCCCCCAATTCCCCTCCTCCAACCACCCTAGCCTCTGGTAACAACCATTCTACTCTTTCATTCTATAAGAGCAACTTGTGTAGATTCCACATATGAGTGAGATCATGCAGTATTTGTCTTTCTATGCCTACCTTATTTCATTTAACTTAATGTCTTCTAGGATCATTCATGTTGTTACAAATGAGAATTTCTTTCTTTCAGTGACTGAATAGCATGCCATTGTGTATATATACATCAGATTTTCTTTATCCATTTACCTGTTGATGCACTCTTAGGTTTATTCTATATCTTGGCTATTATAAATAGTGCTGTAATAAACCTAGGAGTATAGATATCTTTTCCACATTACCAATTTCATTTCCTTTGGATATATACCTGGTAGTGGGATTGCTGGATCATATGATAGCTCTATTTTTAATTTTTTAAGAAACCTCCATACTGTTTTACATAATGGTTGTACTAATTTACATTCCCACCAATATTGTGCAAGAGTTTCTTTTTCTCCACATCCTCCCCCGGAGTTGCTATCTTTTGTCTTTTTTATTATAGTCATTCTAACAGGTGTGAAGTGTGATTTGTGGTTTTGATTTGCATTTTCCTGATGATTAAATGATTGTGTAGTTCATTTTACATTGCTATAAAGAAATCCCTGTGGCTGGGTAATTTATAGAGAAGAAAAGGGGCCGGGTGCGGTGGCTCAAGCCTGCAATCCCAGCACTTTGCGAGGTCAAGGTGAGAGGATTGCCTGAGTCCAGGGATTTGAGACCAGCCTGGGCAACATGACAAGACCTCATCTCTACAGTAAATTAAAAAATTAACCAGGCATGGTGGCATGTGCCTGTAGCTCCAGCTACTTGGAAAGCTGAAGCGGAAGGATTGCCTGAGCCCAGTAGGTCGAGACTGCGGTGGCTGTGAGCTTGCCCCAGCACTCCAGCCTGGGTGACAGAGTGAGATTCCGACTCTTAAAAAAAAAAAAAAAAAAAAAAAGGTTTATTTTGGTTCATGGTTTTGCATGATGGCAACATCTGCTAGGCTTCTGGTAAGGTCACAGGAAACTTATAATCATGGCAGAAGGCAGAGAGGGAGCAGGCGTGTCACATAGCAAGAATGGATGCAAAATGGGGGGGGGCGGGTAGTCCCAGATTCTTTTAAACAATCATTTCTCAAATGAACTAATAGAGCAAGATTTCACTACCAAGCTATGCATGAGGTATCCACCCGCAGGATCCAATTACCTATCACTAGGCCCCACCTCCAACATTGGAGATAATATTTCAACATGAGATTTGCATGAGACAACAATCCAAACTATATCAGTGATATTGAGCATTTTTTCAAATACCTGTTGACCATTTGTATTTCTTCTTTTGAGAAATGTCTATTTAGGTCATTTTTCTTTTCTTTCTTTTCTTTTTTTTTTTTTTTGAGTTGGAGTCTCACTCTGTCGCTCAGGCTGAAGTGCAGTGGCATGCTCACAACCACCGCAGCCACAGCAGCCTCGATCTGCTGAACTCCGCGGTCCTTCCACCTCAGCCTTCCAAGTAGCCGGAACTACAGGCGCGCTACCACGCCCTGCTAGTTTTTTTGATTTACTGTAGAGACGAGGTCTCGCCAAGTTGCCCAGGCGGGTCTCGAACCCGGGGGCTCAGGCAATCCACTCGCCTCGGCCTCCCAAAGTGCTGGGATTACAGGCTGAGCCACCGAGCCCGGCCTTGGCCGTTTTTCTTATCGGGTTTTTTTTCTTACTATTGAGTTGTTAGAGTTCCTTATATATTTTGGTTATTAACCTCTTATCAGATGTATAGTTTGCAAATATTTTCCCCATTCTTTAGATTGTTTCTGCACTCTGTTTTTTGTTTGTTTTGTTTTGTTTTTGCTGTGCAGACACTTTTTAGTTTAATGTAATCCCATTGGTTTATTTTTGCTTTTATTGACTACATTTTTGAGATCATATACAAAAAGATAAAAAATCATTGCCCAGACATAAGTCTTGAAGTTTTTCCCCTATGTTTTCTTCTAGTAGTTTCACAGTTCAGGGTCAGTCTTACATTCAAGTCTTTAACCTATTTTAGACTATCCTTTCTCCATTGCCTGTTCTTGGCACCTTTGTCAAAAATCAGTTTTCTGTAAATATGTGGATTTATTCTGGGGTTTTCTTTTCTGTTCCATTCTATGTTTTTGTTTTTTATGCTTGTGCCAAGGTTACTATAGCTTTGTAGTATATTTTGAACCTCAGGTAGTGTGATGCTTTCAGCCTTGTTCTTTTTTTTTTTTTTTTTTCAAGACTGCTTTGGCTATTTGGGGTCTTTTGTAGTTCCACACAAATTTTAGGATTTTTTTAATTTTTTAATTTTTTTGAGTTAGAGTCTCAGTCGCCCAGTCTGGAGTGCAGTGGCCGCTCCCGGCCACCGCAGCCTCGACCTGCTGGGCTTCGGGC
>NW_007234497.1:75801-107233 GCF_000164805.1 Carlito syrichta
CACTCATCTCGGCCTCCCAAAGTGCGGGATTACAGGCTGAGCCACCGAGTCCAGCCAGGTTTTTTTTTTTTTTCTATTTCTGTGACGACTGTCATTAATATTTTGATGGCAATTGCATTTAATCTGTGGAGTGCTTTGAGTAGTATAAACATTGTAATAATTTTAATTCTTCCAATGTATATCATTTGCAGGGATCTGAAAAAGAAATCAAGAAAACAATTCCATTTACAATAATTACAAAAAAATAAAACATATAACAATCCCCCAAATTATTGAAAACACCTGTTATGTTCCCCAACTATCTTCCCTTATCTGGCTACTAGCCTAGTTTAACTTACCATTCCTCAGGTGAAGTAGTTTCTAAACCTCCCACCGTATTTCATTCTTCTCTACACACAGTCTCATTTCTTCATACAATTTAAAATGTGGCACTGAGAACACAATACAATTTACAAATAACTGAAGCAGAGGAGAGTAGGACCATTACCTCCTTTGTTTGGGGCTTAATTCATACACTCTAAGATAGCACTCACGTTACAGAAAATGATGTCATATGATTGACTCATTTCACCCTTCCTGACAGCTGAAACCTACATGTTTTAGAGAATTTCTGTGAAACTTGATTGATTTGGGAATCTAGTATGATTTGTTTACTTCTGGAATTACCTCTTGTTTGTTTCAGCTAATTTTTTCTGGGCTAAATATTTTTGTTTTGTTTTCTTTTGAGTTGGAGTCTCACTCTGTCACTCAGGCTGGAGTGCAGTGGTACGCTTACAGCCACCGCAGCCTCCACCTGCTGGGCTTAGGCGATCCTTCCACCTCAGCCTTCCAAGTAGCTGGAACTACAGACACACGCCACCACACCTGGCTAACTTTTTTGGTTTTATTGTAGAGATGAGGGCTCAGCAAGTCGCCCAGGCTGGTCTTGAACCCATGGGCTCAGGCAATCCTCTTGCCTTGGCCTCCCAAAGTACTGGGATTACAGGCTGAGCCACCACTCCTGGCCAGTCCAAGTACTTTTAATGCTGTTTTATCATCTAGCATATTACCTTGTTTCAGCCGCTTCTCGTTCCCATGCTCCCCATGCACAGAACTTAATACTCTGCCTCCAGATTTAAACCCTTACTTATTGGGACTCAGAACCTGCTCACACACTCCTATGATAGACTATTGCTCATTGCCCTTGACTCTTCTCAAATCACAGCAGCCAATTTCTGGGTTAAAGCATCAATCTCTAAAGTACCTTTCAGCTCTGATCTTCTGTCATTCTATTATGTTAGAAACTGGAAGATACTCAAAATTATTGAAGTATGATGAAATGTATGGAAGTGCAAAGGGTAGCTAGCACTTTACAAGACCCAGAAAGACAATCAACACTTTATAAATGACATCAAAACAGTATAGTGGGGATGACCCTGGGGAATTACAGCATCTTTAAGGTTCACAGCAAGGTTTTGGCAGCCTTCTTGGATTCTGTTGCTGAGTTGCAGGTATGAACTTGAAGAACCCAAAAGGCCTGGTGCACCAGTTCCAAAGTGCTGGGGGGCATCACCACCTGACACTATCAAAACTGACTCAGTGAGAAGGGTCCAGAGTTCACTTAGGTTGTTGGGGCATAGCAAATAGTGTCTTGTCAACATTTTGCAGTTGTTCTTTTTTGAACTAAAAGGCTTGATAAGAAAGCTGAATGGGAACAGTAAGGAGACATGTTATGCTTGGGCAAAAAGAAATCTTGCTTCATGCCACCATGATTATTTTTCTACATTTCTGAAAAAATGTAAGTAGTTTGTGGTAGGAAAGAGGTGATGCAAGAAAAAGAAAGGGAAAATACTACTCAAAAGATGCTTTTATTGTTGTTTTCCAAGTTTTCACATTTCCTATACTATTGAGATGCTAGCCATATTTATAACAGACTATGAGATAGAAGTCCTAAAAATAATACAATTTAAGCAAGTCCCATCAATTCACACAGTGATACTTTATGCCTACATGGCACTTTTCTGTTCTCACAGCAATTTTGCATGCCTTAAAACCTCATAACACCTTATGGGATTGCCATTATTATCTCTGCTTCAAGATGAGATTTAGTAAGGTGAGGAGACTCATGCAAGTTCATAAAAATAGTATACAAAGACAGAACTAGGACTTTAACCAATATGAGGGTACCAAAAACATGTATGCACATTTTAAAAGATGTTATCTATGTATTACTTTTAGTTCACCATTATCAGAAGTGTCTGAACGCTCATGGTCACCACTTTGAGCACCTCTTGTAATTGTAGAAGTCAAATGTGACTTGTATTCATCTTTTGTTATTGGTATATATTAAGTATTATAATTGTAATACTGTTTTTCCTTTCTTAAAATGTGTATACAATTTTTGGCACCCTCTGTATCCAAACAGTATTCTTTACACCATGATACAGTTATCCTGAAAGAGAAAGAATGAATCTTTACTAGCATAGCTCCCCTGAAAAACTATAATTATCTTCAGATTTCATATCAAAGGGTTGGAGATCCCCTTCTGCTATATGTAGATGTATGTAACATAATCATTCTGCAAGTCCTCCATCTCAGTTAGTCCCTGTCCATAAAGAGACCTCTAACAACTTCAATTTAATAAATCAATGTAACAAATGTTTAGTGAATGCCTGCAATGAATAAATGCTATGTTAGCACAGTGGAATTTCAGTTCTCTTGACTCTCAAAAGTTTTACCAACTAGCAGAAAAAACAAGTGTCTTAGTTATCTATTGCTGCATAACAAACCACCCCAAAACTTAATAGTTTAAGACAGCAACACCCATTTACTGTTGCCCATGATTCCATGGGTTGGCTAGGCTCAGCTGGGCCGTGCTTCTCCACTGCCATTTGGTGGCCCAAAACCAACACCAGGTTCAGTGAGAAAGACTCACAGAACTCAGAAAAACTGCTATACTTATGGTTACAGTTTATTACAGTTAATTAAAGTGAAAGGATACAAGTTAAAACAAGCAAAAGCAAGAGGCCCTTAGAGCTGAGTGCAGGAGACACCAAGCATGAGCTTTTAGTTGTCCTCTCCCAGTAGAGTTGTGAGAGCAGCACTTAGTTCTCCCAGCAATGATGTGTGGCAACATGCATGAAACATTGCCAACTCAAGAAGCTAACCTGGGCCTTGGGTCCAGAGGACAGGGGAGCTAAGACTTTCAGAGGAAATATCCCTGACTCTGATAACAACAAGAGAAGAAAGATGAGAGGAAAAGTTACTCTTGCCTAAAGCCTGACATCCAGAGGCGGAATGGTGGTGCCTGGAACACATGGGCAAATGGGACCTGCTGAAACTTCAATTCAACATGAGGGAGGTGGCAAAAGGGGAAGAGAAGGGGGAAACATTTGGGAACTGAGAAGATGATGTTTCCTGACATCTCCTGCTAGCAATGGCGAGGGTTTGGGGTTTTTTCTTTCTTTCTTTCTTTCTTTCTTTCTTTCTTTCTTTCTTTCTTTCTTTCTTTCTTTCTTTTTTTCTTTCTTTCTTTCTTTCTTTCTTTCTTTCTTTCTTTTTTTCTTTCTTTCTTTCTTTCTTTCTTTCTTTCTTTCTTTTCTCCTCCCTTCCCCCACCCACCTTTTTTCCAGATAAGAAAGGGAAAAAAAGCAAATATAGTGACCCCCATAAGAAAGAAGCTGAGATCCCCCCCCTTAGCTTCCTCCATGGTTCACACTTTAAAGCCATAATTCTCACATTAGTGCATCAGAATCACCTGCAGAGCTTGTTAAAACTTGCTAGACCCCATCCCCAGGGCTTCTGATCTTATAGGGCTGGGGTGGAGCCCCAAGATTTGCATTTCTAAAAAGTCCCTAGGTGCTGCTGCTGGTCCAAGCCAAGCTTTTAAGAACAATTGCTCTAAAAGGCAGCTGATGAAAGCCACACTAAGGACCTCAGCACCAGAAGTGAGGCTGGGAGGCCTTGAGCTTGGGTCTCAGGGGGTCTGCCTCAGGGCGTCAAAGTCCTGGAATGGTGAGTGAACCAGCAGTATGTGAAGTAAAGGAGAATTTGACTGGATTTCAGCTTCCATATCTTATCACAAAATAAATGCTCTAAATTGGTGGATTGCTTTTTTTTTTTTAGTTGAAGATGATAAACATTTCTTGAGCATCTGCTAAGAACCTGTTCCAGGCTCTCTATTTAACTAATCTAATCTTAATTCTCATAGCAACAACTTTGTAAGGTAGTGTTATTACACCAGTTTTAAGGAAGGAATAGATTGATGAATTAATTAATTAAGAAAGTAATTGAACTACCTTTACTACTGCTACATCTGCTAACAACAAACTACTACAACAAACCCTATGGTTACTAACCAGGTGATAAGAAACCTTACAGGATAGCCGGGTGCGGTAGCACACGCCTGTAGTTCCAGCTCCTTGGAAGGCTGAGGCGGAAGAATTGCCGGAGCCCAGCAGGTCGAGGCTGCGGTCTCTGGTAGCGTGCCACTGCACTCCAGTCTGGGCAACAGAGTGAGATTCCAACTCAAAAAAAAAAAAAAGATTCCTTACAGGAGATAAGTAGATAGCATGGGGTTACCCAGTGTAGGGAAGTTTACATTTTTCCCCCTGAAGTTTTGATCATTTGAGTCTATAAAACAAACTGATAATAGATTAATGTGGGGGTATACAAATTTTATTAATGTGCATATGGGCACAGAAGTCATACAAAATATAAAAACTCAAAGAAATGGCCAGACTTTTCTACATCTTAAGGTTGCAGAAAGAATGGGGGCTTGGAGCATGGGAAAACAGGTTATAGTGACAAGACAGGTAATGGGAAGGGGAGAAGAGGCCAGGCTAGCAAAGGCAGTATTTTTTATTTTTTTTGAAAGCATTTGTTAACTAAAGCTCAGAGAAAAGGTAGTCTTGAAAGGCAGATGAAACTTTACAGATGGCAGCCCACAAAAAGAATAGATGGGTGTCAGACTCTCAGTCAATCTTTCCTAAATTCAAACAAGGGGTCTTCAGAGAAAGCCTATTTGCATCTATTGTTTAACTTCACTTTATTTCCTCTACAGATGTAAGTCTCCCCTACAAAAGACATTTTTGCAGGACTGCTTTGTTTGTAGGGACTCTGAACAACCATCTCAAAATATATCAAATAAACATATTTTGGTGTGAAATATTTTGATTCTTTTCTCCAGTCTAGCAAACTATTTCCAGGTGTGTTCTGTGCGGCTGGGTTCAAGTAAACTGATGTTTTCTACAGCAGAACCAGGACCTGGATCATGAATGTGGCACTAGATGCTTTATGGTTTGCAGTTAAAAAGAGCCAGAACCAGAGAAAGGTCAAGGAGACTACAGAGAAGCCTTTGGGTGCAGAAGCCAATGGGAACACTGCCCAAGAATTGAATGCCTTCTCTGGTTTCTCTTACTATTTGGTGTAAGTTTCATGAGGACACAAAGAAGAAGAAAGTTCTTACCATGTTGGTTGCTGAAGGTGATAAAATAATCCAAATAATTCTGTCCATGGCCTCTAGTTAAATCAATCCCAATAAAATCCCGTGTGGCCTGTGCTATGACAAACGCGTGCATAAATCACAATTTTACCATAATGTTAAGGAGAAAAAGCAAAAGTCAACTACTCATATCGTGATCTTTGCTTTCCTAGCTATTCGTTGGGATGAAACAACTTAGATCCCATTTCTTAACAGATTAAAGGTTACATTTGTTTCCCAACTAGCTAGTTTCTACATGCTCTATCAAAGCTGTTGGGTTTTTGTTTGGTTTGTTTGGTTTGGTTTGGTTTGGTTTGGTTTGGTTTGGTTTGGTTTGGTTTGGTTTGGTTTGGTTTCATTATTACTTTGATTTGAGTCATGCAATAGCCATGTTCAGCCTGAGAGAAGGATGTGAGGAAATGTAAACCTTTCTAATTTGGGAAAGCACCGCCATAAAGAAAATGGGGGCAGGGAGGAAAGAAATCAAAGCTCAGCATTTGCCCAAGTGAAGGAAATACAGCAGGTTGAAAGTGCTTCTTTGTATGTGCATATGAGCACTGTTTTGAAACTGTGGTGAAGACACAGTTGTTTTGCATTTTTCAACCACAACAACCTGCTTTGACTTCATGGGGTTTCATGAATCATTAGTGAAGCTGATGTTCCTTGGAGCCTGGAGTTTTCCCTCCCCACTCCAACAAGCATTTCCTCCTCCGGCTGAGGCTAGAGTTGAGACATGGGCATACCAGTTGCTGTGCTCATACCTGGTAACAGTGCTGGGGACCCCTGTCAGCTCCTTTCCTCTGGCCCCACCACCTCCCTTCCAAGGAGTAATGCTGTCACTAGTTCTTATTCACTGTGATGTTCTTCTCTGTCTTTCTCAAAAGAAAACCTCTAACTAGATTAGGTTGAACCATTTTGTAGGTAAAAAAACGCACTAGCAGCCACTTCATATGGTTCAACTTAATAAAATGGAACAATCTGACTTCAGTTATCAAAGGGAAAGGGCTTTTGAGAAGAGAGAGTTGGAAATATGGGGTAGATATTTAAATAAGAGGACCTTGGGGTATCTGGGAGTGGGAAGGAAGGCTCCACAGCACCAATTACACTAGCCCAGAGCAATTTTATCATAAAGACAGAGGAAGTTCCCCGACTCAGCAATTTCACAGTTGCAATTACCTCTGTCCAAAAAGTAACTGTGATCCCCAAGGGTAAAATTCCTCCTAATTTTCCTTTCTGTGGGTGGAGTGAACAACAGCAACTCACTGCTAGAGAAACTCTTGAGCTGTCACTTGCATTTTGACCTCTGGTCTCTAGGAAGAAAGGCAGTGAAGGCCCTGATGCTGCATGCTCTCTGAACCTGGAAATCGGTCACTAAAATGGTCACAGCCACAAGGGAAGAGCTATGCCGAAGGCTCTTCCACATCATTCCTTGATAGTTACCATGACAAAGGAGAATAGATCAATGCAGTATCATATTAGGATTTTGACACTGGATACACAATGATTAGACTGGTGTGAGCATTCGCCCCTGCACCTCTTCACGTGTCTAGTTTAGGCTTGCCTGGCTGAGACTCAACTCTTTTAACTAACACTTTCTTCAAAAAGCTAGAAATTATTTTTAAAAAGGCTTCAGGGTAGTTACAGGCTCTTAGCTTCTACTTTTAAAAAAAGAAAGAAAAAAACTGCAGTCTCAAAAATACATTGCTGCTCCACCACCAAGAAGAAAATGAAATAGCAAGATTTCAGGCCTGAGAGTACATATGGCCCTTGCAAAAAGCCAGTTTGTGACTGGAGCAGCTCACCCTCAGGGGACTGCCCTGACAGGAGGAGACAGGAGAGGGGAGTCTCAAGCCCCCATCACCATTACCACCTAAAGCCTTGGGATAGAATGACTGAGCCATGGACTGACACATTGTATCCCCAACATCAGAGCAATCCCAGCAAACCCCATTGTCTTCCCTTTATCCTTAGGCTTTATATTATACTAGAGACTTGAGGCAGCTAGGTGCCTTTTCTGCTGTTGACTTTTTTTTTTTTTTGAAGTATTATTACTCTCTGAGCAGCTATAGTTTGGCAAACATTTATTGAGAGATTACTTATACTCACTGAGCCTGTTTCCTCATCTGCAAAACAGAGATAATAATAATACATACCTTATAAGGTGGTCGTGAAGATTGAGTTAATGAATGTAGTGTTTAGAACAGTTCCTTGACCATACTTAGCACTTAATTCTAGATATTATTATAATTATATTATTATATTTTAGTTTTTACTGTTATAAACACAATAGTCTCCCCTTATCTGCGTTTCTTTTTCTGTGGTTTCAGTTATCCATGGTCAACCGCAGTCTGAAAATATTAAATTGAAAATTCCAGAAATAAGCAATTCATAAATTGGAAATTGCATGCCATTCTTGGCAGTGTGATGAAATGTCATGCTGTCCCACTCAGTCCTGCCTGAGATGTGAATCATTCCTTTGTCCTGCAGATGAATCCATGCTATCTATCCTACCATTCCATAGTTACTTAGTAACCATCAGTCATCACAGGATAGTCTCAATATCACAGTACTTGTGTTCAAGTCACCCTTATTTTACTTAGTAATGGTCCCAAAGCACAAGAGTAGTGAAGCTGACAATTCAGGTATGCCAAAGGGAGCTATAAAATGTCTCCTTTGAGTGAAAAAAAAAGGAATAAGACTGAGTTATTGGGATTGTAACATATATTGACATGTTACATATGACCATAAAAGCCGCAGAAGTTAGCCAACTATACAATTTGAGGGAGCAGTTCACAGAAGACTGTCCTCAATTCTGGCATCAACTGCAAGTTTGAGGGTTTCTCAAAACCATCCTAAGATTTGAAATTCACTAGAAAGACTCACCAAAGCTTTATACTTATGGTTACTGTTTATTACAGGGAAAAGGATACAGATTAAAATCAGCCAAGAAAAGAAGCACATAGGACAGAGTCCAGGAAACGTTGCAAATGCAGAGCTTTCGTTGTCTTCTCCCTATAGAGTCATAGACTGTTACTTTCCTGTCACCGATGTATGACAACATACACAAAGTATTGTCAACCAGAAAAGCTCAGTTGAGCCTTAGTGTCCAAAGTCCTTTTTGGTACTCCGTCACACAGGCACCACTGACTAACTATATAGTTAATCTCAATTTCCAGCACCTCAGAAGGTCAAGCTGATATTACATTACCCAAACTCCTACCTTAAATCACATTGTTAGACTTCCTAGCATGATCAGCCCCCACCCTAAACAAAAAATATCCTCTCAAGCATGACATGCCAAGGGTTTAAAGATTACCTCCTAGAAGTCAAGGGCAAAAGCCAAACCTCTCTTTGGGCAAGGTTAAATTCTTTGCTGCACAATAACATAAAGAGAGGTGAAGGAAAAGAACTTTGTTGCAGAAAAGTTACTATGTTTACTGGAATCAAGTTAGTATAAATCTGAAGTGCATGCTAATAAATTAAGATATGTATTGTAATCCTTAGAGTAACCACTAAATTTTAAAAATGTAGCTTAAAAACCAATAAAGGAGTTAAAAT
Organism: Carlito syrichta; assembly: GCF_000164805.1. NCBI lineage: Eukaryota > Metazoa > Chordata > Mammalia > Primates > Tarsiidae > Carlito > Carlito syrichta. Next base: position 84,821 of record NW_007234497.1, read on the forward strand.
GGTACATTAGAAAATATCCACTTTTACCAAAGAAGGCAATAAAGGAAGAACAGAGGAGCAAAAAAGTACATGGGATCTCCTGCTTAATGAGTGGTTTTTGTTTTTGTTTTTAACAGGATGATAAACACTGCTTCTTCCAGCACTGGGCCTACCATTTTGAGTATGCATGAGTATTCTTCAACACATGGTAGGTTTATATTCTTTTGAGGATTTTCCCAGCTCTGGTTGCTTCTGAATACCACTTATACCAGAAATGTGTAGGTCCCCTATATGGCCAGTTCAATCCTTGGCCTAAACCTTTCATAGTTGGGAGATAGATTATGTGCTTCATTCTTAGCCAGTAGATCTCAGCGCATTCTGTAGAAGCTTTCCATGAGTTATTATTAATTGAAGTCCCTGAAAAGAAAATAATACATTAAATATTTTTCTGCTATGTAGGCTGGCTACCATGGTAACCGTCAATTTCCTCCAGATCTGGGCAATTTTAAATACAAAATGGGCTGAAACATCCATTTGTGTTTACAGGATTCGAAGCTTCATGAAGGGTCACAGGTGATAGGTGCTACAGGCTAACCATACAACTAATAATGATGTCTCCATTTGTGAAATGTTCCTCTCATCGAGTCCACCCTACTTGTTATGTCAGGCTGCCCTTGGTTCTCATAAAAGAAACAAAACAAGTCAAAGCAAAGCCTCTTTACGTAGACAGTAGAAGCTGTTTCTCCACAAAAGCCTTTACTCAGACTCTAGAGCTCTATCCCATGCTCAGTTCTGCTGTGTGGGCTCTGGCATGGGGTCCCGTGTCATCAACAGCTTGATGAATCTCATGGGAAATGTGCTCACTGATCAGGCTAGTAGCCTGGTACACCTTAGGGAGAGGTGGTACAATACCAGGTCCTGTAAAACTTATTTGTACTTTTCTAAAATACTTTCGATAAATGTATTAAGATTTCAGTGAATATAGCTGTCATAAAATATTATTTGGACTCAGTGTAAAGAATCAGGGATATGTGGAAACAGAAGAAGTACCTGTATAATGTCTTCAAATAATGGCCAAAATCACATATTTGATTAGATGCCATACACTTTATGGTTATATATCATGAGTACCAAGTTTTACTTAATTCTTAGACTAGTATAAGATTCTGAATCAGACTGCCTAGTTCAGGCCACAGCTCTTATGCTACTGCGTATGTGACCTTGGACAAGCTACTTGGCTTTTTAAGCTTTATTTTCCTCATCTGCACTTACTTCATAGTTGTGAGGATTTGACAGGATTAAGCACATGGTACCTGGAATACAGACTAAGGTGCAAAACAATGTACCCTGGTAAATATAAATTCAAAGGGATATGAGAACAAAGAGGAGACTCAAACACCTCTGAAAGATCTCCTACAAGTTTTGCTAGAATCTCAGTGGTGAGGGGAAAAAGGAAACCTGACTGAGACAGAAGGGACCAATGGAAGAATACAGGGAGGTGGAAAAAGCATTATAGAAGCAACTTGCCACTAGACTGTGAGCATCAGGAAGGTGGAAACCAGGTCTGCTTTATGTCTGTATCTCCTGAGTATATCTAAGTGCCTGAGCATAGTAGGTACTCAATGTCTGTGAATTAAATAGAAATATATTGAGTGGAAAGGATCTGGAAACTTCCCAGTGCTGAAGTTACTGCAAAGAAAAACAGAACAATTCTGTTGCCTGATCACCTAACTGAGGCTGGGAACACTTAGTTACAATCACGAGTGTTATTAGGGTCATTTATGAGGTGAGTCATATCTAATTTGTTAATAATAGTAAAGTATGGAAGCTTCTGAATGATGTGCTCTTTCACGAATTAGAGCAGATTCAAGGTTATCACTATAGCAATGATGTAGTCCAATATGCTTCTCTGAGTGGGTTTGCTCATGAGAGTGTGCTGTACGCACATGCATACTGATTGCAATGTAGATCAAGGCAAACAATAAAAAATAAAAACAAATGAAAGTCAGTGATTCAGACTGGAGGAGAACTGGACCTCTTGTTATTTTCAGTGTGAACCAGAAAAAGTTATTTCCTTCACTCTATTGTCCCCGGGATGACTCAGAGTAGAATTGGGCAAGGAGAGGAAGGGAATGCTGCCTTTATCAAAAACAACAAAGAAGTTACTTTTTGAAAGATTGTAATCCCAGCACTTTGGGAGGCTGAGGTGAAAGAATTGCCTGAGCCCAGGGGTTTGAGACCGCCGCCCCCCCCCCCCCCAGGCAACTGGGTGAGACCTCATCTCTACAATAAATCCAAAAAATGAGCCGCGCATGGTAGCGCGCGCCTGGAGTTCCAGTTACTTGGAAGGCTGAGGCGCAAGGATCGCAGAGCCCAGCAGGTCAAGGCTGCGGTGGCCGGGAGCTGCCACTGCACTCCAGTCTGAGCGACATAAAAAAAAACGATATATAAACCCTCATTATAACCACTTCTTTGAGTTTAACTTCTTTTCTGTGAACTATCATGCACATAGAAATACTAAATAAAAAGTGTGCCTTTTCTCTTGATAATTTGTCTGTTATCAGTTTAATTTGCAAGGCCCTGGTATTGAACCTAAGCTGATAGAGTAAAAGTTTTTTTTCCTCCCTTATAGAAGGAAGGAATGGAGGAAGGAATGAAGCAAGGGAGGGAGGGAGCAAAGTAGGGAGAGAGGAAGGAAGGCAAAAAAGAATATTTTTCTTTTATTTGTCTAGACACTCAAGAAACTTTGAACTGGTATCTTTTGGGTTCTAATTTGCCCTCCAGTCTCACAAGGCAGGTAATAGGAGGAAGGCTTAGGTACTGACCATGTAAACCTGAAATACACAGTCAAGGACATACCACTTTCTCTCCAGAACTGGAGTCTTTCACCCTGTTCTCTCACAAAGCCTCCTGTGGTCCATACCAGCCCTACACTAGGACTCAGTAAAGATTGGTTCCAAATTCCCTGCCACCAAAAGTTGTTTATCACATCTAGATCGGTCCTGTGATTTAAACAGTGACTTTTTCTACTGGCTACTCTGCTTTGGTACTTAACTACATAGATTATACATTTATGAATAAAAGAAAGCATGTTTCCATATGCAATCATTGAGTGAGGTAGTTCAGGTAGATTATTTCAGGATTTCAATGTGTTTGATTGGTATCTGTTAAACTCAATGAATGTGTAGCTTCATAAATGAAGATTTCTTTTCTATCCTTCAATTCCACCCTGCACAACACTGCCAGAGTTTATTTTTCTAAAATGTAAATCTTATTATGATGTTATTCTCTTATTCAAAATATTTTTTTTTTCTTTTTTTGGAGTTGGGAGTCTCATTCAGTTGCCCAGGCTGGAATGCAGTGGCATACTCACAGTCACCCCAGTGTCGACCTGGTGGGCTCTGGTGATCCTTCCGCCTCAGACCTTCCAAGTAGTCAGAACTACAGGCACGTGCTACCACACCCGGCTAATGTTTTATTTATTGTAGGAATGAGCTCTTGCCAAGTTGCCCAGGCTGGTTTCAAACCCGCAGACTCAGGCAATCCACTCCCCTCAGTCTCCCAGTCTTTCAGTGTTTTTTTTTCCTTATTGTCTATAGGATGAAATTACAACTCTTTGGCTTGATATACAGATCTTTTCTTTCTTTATTTTGAAGTTATGGGGTACAATTCAGGACTAGGTATGTAAGAGATCCTTTCCAATGTTGAATTCTTCCAAAATTCAGGCCACAACTACCAATATTTACTACTCCCCCCATGGTAATATATTAGCTCCAGTCATATCATATTAGTTCTGTTTCCCTGAAAAATATCAGACTCTTAAGATATAATTCTTTATTACCATTTTAGTGAATCAGATTCACTTGGATACCTTCATTCCCTTAACAGGAGTGCAAACATTTTAGGGTCATTGATTATGTCCTTCTGCATTCTTTACAATGCTTTGACTAGTGCTAGACACATAATAGCAAGTATTAACTCAAATGCTTATCTATAGAAACATTGGCCTTGTTTGGTTTCGTTGGCCTTGTTACTACCTTTTTGTTGCTGTTATTTTATCGTTTTAAGGCTATTTCTCTGCTTGAGTGCTATCCCTCTATGAGGACACTCAAAATGAAAGTATACTGTGGATAGGTATTTTATTTTATTTTTTACTTTATTTTATTATAAAGATGTGGGGTACAAGTCAGAATTAGGTACACAAGTAATGTATGTACAGGTGAAGTTTGGTCCTCCAACTGGTGGGTAATTATTTAAAAAATAAATCAAAGTAAAACACAGGCAGACTGAAGCCAGATGTATTACTTCTTGCACGTGCTAAAAGATAACACAGGGCAATGTTTGTAAGGGCCAGTTACAAAGTTGTAACCCTCTTATCCAGTAATGTATTTATAATGAATCCTTTGTAGCAACAGATCAAAGAACAACTTTTATTGACCTATATCCATATTTGATTGTATAGCAAATTAGTACAAACACACACCCAGAGTTCAGCTTTGGTTTCCTCTTGCCACACTGGCTCTCTAAAGAGAAATAAATTTTCTGACCTAAAACAAAGTTTTGAAAAGAGGAACTTCTGAAAAACAAACATTTGTAACTGATGTTAACAGGGTCAACTTGAAAAATCACCCATTGGCTCATGAGAAAATATAACTCTCTAATCAACTACTATAAGTGGGAGTGAGCAAGAGTTGGGAGAGAAACAGTGGAAGTAGCAAAAGCATGATGAATGAAGCAAAGAGAAAGATATGTGTGTGTATAGACCTGTTCACAAAACCTCCATTATTTTTATGCTTTCATTTCTACAGGGCCGGGTAATGCAGGGTAAAAGTGTAACTTATGACTCAGTCAGAGCAATGCTTTTTGCTTTGATAAATCAATGCTGGCTAAATCAATCAAGGATGGGGATGCCAAAAAAAAAGATGATAAGCAGCAAATATATGTGTTCAGTGGAAAGACAGAATAAGTTGGCTCTCACTTTGAAAGCTGAGTTCAGAGGTTTCAAAGGGCATGCAGGAAATGCTCCAACAGCATAAACTGTGCCCCGAGCATCATTCCAGCCAACTTTCAGTCCTCCACATTGCTTTATCTGATCTCATAATTCTTGTCTCCAGAACCAAAGCACCCACAAAGAGGACCGGCTTTATGATAAAATCAGTTCAGGGCTTCAATCACTTTTATGATCATTAGTGATCTGGAGGTATAGAGATGAGAAGGTAAAAGGCAGAATCTGCTGGGTTCTCTTGAGTTATTGGAATCTTGATATTTTCTTTGTTTCTGGTTCTGAATTTACTTATACACACAGTGCCTGTTTTCATCACAGATATAACAGATTGACTACCTAAAAGAAAAACTAGGCAACATGGCCAGGATGTCTCAGGCTGAGTCTGAGAAGGCTGCAGAGGAAGTTAAGTGCCTTAAGACCAAGCCAGCAGATGACGACGAGATGCTGTTTATCTGTGGGCACTACAAACAAGCAACTGTGGGCGATGTAAATACAGATCGACCCGGGATGTTGGACCTCAAGGGTAAGGCCAAGTGGGATGCCTGGAATTAACTGAAAGAGACTACCAAGAAAGATGCCATGAAAGCTTGCATCAACAAAATAGAAGAGCTGAAGAAAAAATATGGGATATAAGAGACTGGATGCTGTTGCCAGCTGTGCTTTTAACCTCACTGATACAATAACGCCTTGTTTTTTCTAATACTATGGATGATACGAAATAGTGAAAATAACCGGTTAACCCAGTTCCTCGAGGCTGTTTAGGATATAGGTCCAGCAGATGATGGGCTAAAGTGATTACTGACGACCCCGAGTAGTTTTTGTCTGAGATCAATTAAAAATGTACTTTAGCCGGGCTCGGTGGCTCAGCCTGTAATCCCGCACCTTTGGGAGGCTGAGGTGAGTGGATTGCCTGAGCCCGCGGGTTCCAGACCAGCCTGGGCAGCGAGACCTCATCTCTACAATAAATCAAAAGTCAACCGGGCATGGTAGCGCGTGCCTGTAGTTCCGGCTACTCGGAAGGCTGAGGCGGAAGGATCGCCGGAGCCCAGCAGGCGGAGGCTGCGGTTGCCGGGAGCGGCCACTGCACTCCAGTCTGGGCGACAGAGTGAGACTCCAACTTAACTCAAAAAAAAAAAAAAAATGTACTTTAAGTCTTGTAAAAAATAAAAAATAAAGAAAAACTAGATAGAGCTCTGAATCAGGTCTGTAAAACATTACAAACTCATCTCTGTCTTTCAAAAATGTATACAAGGCAGCATTTTGGTAACTCGATGTATGTGAACTGAGCCTCGGGTACCCACTTGGGCCAAAAAAGAAGAAAAACAGGCATTTAGGGCTTGCCATTTTGTTTCTTTGAGGTTTTTGTTTTTAAGTCACCAATATGAAGTAGTTATAAATTAAATCCAGGAGACCAAATTGTGAACACTACTATTTTCCCAACACAAAATAGTATCCATAGAGCAGAGAGATGGAAAGTGATGGAAAGCATCCATGGAGGAAAAGCAATGTTCTTTCCTCTCTGCTACTCTGTGGTTTGCCCTCATTGTGTGGGAAGTGGGGCCCATGGTTAGGAGAATAAAGTGTATAATTTGAGACTAACAGTAAAACAGCTAGAGTCAAAGACATTGTGTGGGAGAAAATAATAAGCTAGATTTGTATTAGGTTTGAGAATCAGGTACTACAGGTTAACATGGAAGGTTTCATAGAAAATTGCTTATGTCAGAGAAGATAGGACCCAAGTTTTCAAACATCTTGGCTATATAAATATCTAGGGGAAAACTAGTGCAAACATCACAGATAACTCACAGGAAATAGTTTGTATTCATAATTAGATATTTTCACAAATGTTTTCTCAAGAAAAACCAAAGAAAATGAAGTTAGCCCTAGAATAGGTGGATATTCTGATAAACATATACCCCTCTGAAATGCTCCAGATAGAGGGTTTTGCTGCTTTACTGCTATCTCTAACAAGTGGAAAATCTCTTCTTTACAACCTATGTGTCAGGTATTGCAAAACTCAAAATATGCACATTTACTGAAAGCCTACTGATCATAAAGACAGGAAAAAAAAGTTGTGAGTAGCAATGCTGTGGTTTATCATATGCTATTCTGAACCAGTGTGAACAATTCATAGAATTAATTGCAAACATAAAATTCAGAGAATAAAAATGGCTTACCTAATGATTCCTCTCTTTGCTTGGATTCACTGGGAAACTAGCCTAGTGCCTACCTCTAACAGCTTTAGACTTGGAGAAGTTATTTTCTTTAATAGACCATAACTTTATATTTAGTGGTATATAGTTACCTTGTCTAAGCAGGTTCATATAGGAAGAGGGAAAAAAATTTTTCAGAATAATGGGAATGTCTAAACCCAGAAAATTTTCCTAGACTTTTGGAACTCAGTAAGGCAGCACTGTGAAGATACAAAGTAGTGGCCCTTGGGGCAGCACACCTTGAACACATGATCATGAGGATCTTATTTACTATCCCTTAGAATAAGCAACATGCTAGAGTAACCTCTATGAAGAGCTCAAATTTCTGCTCTTTCAGTACAATGCTAAATCACATGTTTGATAGAAATGAGGAGGGGTGGGGGCATATCCAGTAATTTTTCCTGAGTAGGCAAAGTCAAGTAAAGTACTACTAACAGTGGTGGTTACATCTGGACCCATGTAGGGGAGGAAAAAAATATATTTTTCTCTACCTATCCTAGGTTCATGGCTAGATTAACAAGAGAAAAGCATATAAATTTATTTAATGTAAGTTTTATGTGACATAAGAGCCTTCATAAGAAAATGAAGGCTCAAAGAAACAGGTAAACATGAGTGTTTATGTTAGGCTTGATGAAGAGTGGACAGTCATAGAGAAATATGATAGGGCAAAGAGTATGACCTAATAGAAATCAACAGGGGAAATTTAACAAGGCCAGTTTCTTTGAATTCTTCTCTGTGTCCATGTATCTTCAGAGATAAGGATGTTCCTTTCTTTCTTCTGGGGTTAGGGAGGGCATCTCACATTCTGGAGTTAGGGAAGGCATCTCTCCATGAGGGTCTTATGACTTACTTTAGGGGATGGTCAGAGAGTCCTTCAACCTGCTTCAGAGGAAAAGGATAGAGAAAGATGAAAGTAATCTTTCTGTTACTGCCATTTTCTTCAAGATGCTATATTTGAAGGTAGTGTATCCTGAACCCCATCACCTACATGGCAACAGAGTTCATCTTTCCTTTGCAGAGGATACAGAACAATAGGACACAGAAGTCAATGATAAACTTCTAGGAACTCAAGCACAAGGGCAAGTTCATATCATAATACTCCTTTCTCCAGGTTTTCCTCTCACTCAGCCTCTTTTTAGAACCTAAGATGCTACATTTAAGGTCCCTCTTTCTCAGGCCCTTGCTGGAGCTCTCATTCTTGGCTCCCATTCCTGCTTTTGACTCCCCCTGGCCCTCAGTCCTCTACTCAGATTGGAGAAGTTGGCTTCATCTGCCATGGCCTGCGCATCTCTAGGCCATGCTAGAAGCCCTGCTAGAAGCCCACTGTATGCCCTGCTAGAAGCCCACTTCTGTTGCTGAGACCTGCAAATCAAATCAATAAAAGGCAGATTAACAGAAGAAAAACTATCTTTAAGCATGCACAGGAGTTCACAAAGAAATGTGACTCAAGGAGGTAGTTAGAATTTGGGGCTTATATACAATCTTAGGCTAGACAAAGGCAAAGTGGTCTGGGGCTTTGAAGGAGGGGTAAATTATGGGAATGTGACCTATCAAAATGTCAGGGGTTCAGTAGACGTCCTGTTGCTTGTTGCACAGAAAGTCAATTGCTGAGACAACAAGTACTGTCAAGGAAGAAGTTTTTTATTCAAGTGATAGCCAAGGAAAATGGGAAATTCAGTCTCAAATTCATTTCCCTGTCCCACTAAAGTCAGCGATTTATATAGTAAAGCAGATGGCTGGAAGCAGTAGCTCACACATGTAATCTCAGCATTTTGGGAGGGTGAGGAGGGAGGACCACTTGAGCCCAGGAATACCATAGAAAGTCCTGGGTCACATAGAGAGACCTTGTCTCTACAAAAATATCCAAAAATGAGCTAAGCATGGTGGTGCATGCATGTAATCCCAGGCACTCGAGAGACTAAGGCAGAAGGATCACCTGAGCCAGAAAGTCGAGGCTACAGTGAGCCATAATAGGCCCACTGCACTCCAGTACTCCAGCCTTGGTAACGGAGTGAGACCTCAACATATATATATATATATATATAATTCTTATATGTTTAAACTTCAGTCACCTCAAAGTACTCTCCATTTGATGCAATACACCTATCCAGATACTTCTTCGACTGTTCAAAACAGTTTTTGAATTCATCATTTTTTAAACCCTCATAGTCTTCTTACATTTTTTGTTTCACGTATTCCACATTGGCAAAGTCCCTCAAAGTCCCTTTGAGGACTTTTTTCATCCAGGGAAACAAAAAAAGTCGCTCAGGGCAAGATTGGGTGAATAGGGAGAGTGGGGCATGGGGATCAGGTTATTTTTGGTCAAAAACTGCTGAACACTCTACGTGGTGTGGGCAGGTGTGCTTGTAAGTCACCCATCATGAAATGGGCAAATGCATTGAAAGAATCTCCAAAAAAAATTCACTGAAGACAAATGTAGCCTCTCACAACAACGCTAGCTGGTACACTGATCCCAATAGATTACTAGAACAATTTCCTAGTGAGGGCAGCCTGTAATGCAGGAGGCCCACCCTCCAAAAAAGTTAATTCCATTTTGGGGGGGTCCCCTCTTGTATGTAGACATACAGTAGGACAGGAATGTAGCTATGTGCTAGAAAACCGAAATTAGGGAAGGATAAGGAAACGATCATGACGGATGAGGTGTCTGGCATCTTATTGTCTGGATGTGGTGATCTGGTGAGTTTCAGTCCTTTCCCTGAGGGGCAGTTTCCTGAGAAAGGAACTCAGATAAGGCAAATGTAAGCTTCAAGTTTTAAGACAAGGAGAGTCAATCTCTAGTTTAACATGTGTGTGTATGTATGTTCTATGAGGAAATTGGGCTGGTTCGTGACTAGAAAATTTACAGCAAATAAAAGTTGTTTAGTAAGGTTTGTTATGTGCTAAGAGTTGTCCTCAGAGTAGTTCTCTTGCTGGTACAAGACAGGGAGACACCTTTACAAGTGAAAATTTATGTTACTTTTCAAAGATAAATGTATGCCCTGCTTTAAGGCAGAAAAAGGAGAGAACAGAGAGCTAATTGTCTTCAAATCAACATAATCGTTATGCCAAAGTGGTATATTTTGGGATGGCGTATTCTGATCCCCTTCACTATTTCACTGTCTGTCTGGTTGATAAATATGTGTTGACTGACAGATCAACAGAAGAGTCTACATGAACCACAGCTCCATGGCAGGTAAGAACTCTCAGCTTTGTAGCAGCTATTCCATGCCCACTTAACAGAGCTTGGCAGCAAGTCTTAAGGACTAACCACAAAAGGAAAGTGCAAAGGGGCACAGCTTTTCTTTGGAGAGTGCCAAGATACCATCAATCTCAGTCCCAGCCCAGGGTAAGCCGGAAAAAGTGCCTCAAGCACTAAGAGGATTGGGAGGGGGTAGGGGCAAAGTGGGTAATCAGTCAGAAAGGAATGTCTGCAAACCCACACCCGCATACCTGCGTGCCAATGTGAAGAGAACCCAGTGTAAATTGCTTTACACAGACCAAGGTCTCACACGCACTTCTGAGAGCAGTTTTTTCCTTTAAGAATGTGCCCTGTGCTTTATAGAACAGTGGGTTACTTATTTGCTTTTGGATGGAGTTCTGCAGAAGTGTGCTGTCACTATGACATCTTTTTTTCTCAGTCTTTCTCAACATCACCAGCGTTGGTTTTGTTCATTAGATAATACAGTAAAATTTATGCAGTGGCCTGACAATCACTGCTCCAGAGAAAATGGGGTGGGGGGCAGTCGGGTGGTCAGTAAAGACCTAAGCTAGTGGATTTGGTGTTTTTGTTTGCTTGTCTTTAAATAAATGAGCCTAAAACAAGATTTTCCACGTTTAAAAACAGACACTTTTTAGATTAATTTCTTATGCAACAATATAAAATTAAATTCAATCAGGAATGAGAATTAATTATTCAACATGATTTTACTTTGAATCTCAGCCTCTTCACTTAGATGCAGGTATAGGGGGAAGAGATTCATCTAAACAGCCTAAATTTCCAACTGTTGCTCTAGATATCAGGTCAGTGTCAGCACTTTTAGAAAGCTTAACAGACCCCTTTGATGCAACAGAAAAGAAAAACAAGCTCTCTAAGCAGGAAAATTCAGAACACCCCTGTTCTTTGTTTTACGTGATGCAGTGGATCACTTTGAAGACCCTCAGCAAAATAAGCCCAAGATGGCCATCAAGATTAGGGCTTGTGCTGGCCCAAACAGTTGCAGAGCAATTAGCTTCTCTGTCCCGAGTTCCCATCCTCCTAGTGTTTTCTCTTTAGAGCCAAATGCTGTGAGAGAGAGAGAAAGCAGATAAGCCAGTCAAGGCAGTCTCTTTGTAATCCTTCTCAATTCACCAAGGAACAATCCAACCATGATTGTATGCATGTTTATGTGACAGGGAAACAAAGTAAGGTAGAACATTGTGGAGGTTTGGGGGTTAACTTCGACCAAAGATTCTCAAGCCCACCTTACTCACTTTTGTCCAAAAAGTATGTGTATGTTGAAGTGGGGGATGAGAGGCAGGGCAATATTTAGAAAGCAAAATTTCTTGTCCTTGTCAATTTATTACTTCAATGGAATAAATCTTTGTTACCTATAGCACATGCTTTCTAGCATTATCTGATTCTGACTCTACTTGAGCTATTCACCACTCTGTAAGTTGTGGCCACTGATAGATATGCAGATTTTGTTCTGCCTGGTTCACTTGACTTCCTTCTCCCTTGTGGGAAAAAATAATAACGAACAGTTTGCCTCCATTTGCAGTTCATCTCTCCGTTTTACTCCATATAAATCTGGACTGCTTCTTTTTTAAACCAGTTAAAACATCTACCTGGTTCCTTCAGTTATATGAGTAAAACAAAAATCTTTAACACATGTTCATCTTTACATTCATATGAGGGTCGTGATTTTACCTTTTTGAGGAAATTATCTTTTAACACCCTTGTAAGATTTCTTTCTTAGGTAGCAGCAGAAGGATACATGGTGGAGGCCTTCATTCTAGCAAAGGCCAGTACTGTGTTAGCTGATCTACAGGTAAAGGGCAGAGGTCTCTCGCAGTGCTGTGCTCCACAGAAGGAACAAAGTGGCTCTTCGAAAGGGACATGCCCCTTCTCCCACCCACCTCCCCTCAAACCTTCCAGGTTAATACTACTATCCAAAACAAGAATGTGGTCACCTTTCAGGAGAATGCCTCTTTTCCATTTTAGAAGGCTTTACTTCTGGGTCCTCTATTAGCTTACTTCTTTCCCACGCTCTTGACTTGCAGGTTGCTGTGTGGGAGAGCTGCAGTTTCGCCCAGTGGGCAGGGCTGGGTTTCTGTTAGCCTGGCTGCAACCTCCTGAGCCCTGCCAACACACAATGATCAGTGGCATTCCTGGAATTCCTGACATAGCAGAGAAGCCAAGCTTGGCCCTGCAAATGCCCTTGAACTGCAGTTCTGACCCCAATGGGGCATTTTATCTTTTATTCACAGCCAGAGGTTAGGACCTATTTATGTAAATCCTCTGCCAAGGGTCGATTCATCTTGACCCCCTGGTTTTCATTTCTCTAATTGTCTCAGGTATTTTTTAGAACCCTTGGAAACTCTTCATTCAGTGAAAAACTTTGGGGTCAGTAAGAATTCAATTACAAAGGGAAGGAGGTGGGGGTCTGGAAGAGTTGAGGAGACTTCCTTTGAAGTGTTCTAAAGAAGCTTTCAGAGGCCACCCAGTTTACAAAGTAAAAACAGCAATGACCTCATGCACCCCATTTTATTCATGGAAAATAAGCTTTCTTGAAATGGCATCGTCACCTAAGAAGTTTGTTAGAGCACACATTGTCCAATTTCAGTTTCCTAGAGCATATATTGTCCAGTCTCAGTGGTGGTAAGAGGTTGGGGAAGGAGCTGTCAGAATTGCCAGCCTTTGGGCAGGTGGTGGCTCCTCGGACAATTGTTCCCGCTTAATGGGCCTAGGCACCCTTCCAGATTTGCATTTTAAAAGGGGGCACTGCCCTGCCAATAGTGAGAAAATACTTGATTCCTAAGAACTGACCCAGGTTACAGAAATTGCAGGCCACATGGAAAGCCGGCAGGGGAGATATTTAGAGGCCAGCATCATTCTTGATTGAGGGCCTTGTGCTCTAACATCCAACTCACAGCAATAAAGGGAAGGAATCACCTGGAAACCAGCCCAACTGTTTAACAACCCTAACAGCAAAGTTTTCTTTTTCATGAACGGAATTTTCATTCATACCTTAAGCCAGTTAGATTTTTTTCATGCTCCATTTTTAACAGAAAGACAAGATCTTTTTTAAAAACTATTTTTCATTTTCTGTCAGCATTTTATTATGAAAAATTTCAGACATGCAAAAAAGGTGAAAGAATAGTATAATGAATGCCCACATACCCACCATTTAAATTCAACAAATATTAACTTTCTGGTATATTTGTTTTGTCTATGTACAGATTTGCTTCATAACATATACATATATTATGCTGATCTATTTGAAAGTAAATTGGAGACATCATGACATTTCATCCCAAATACTTCATCCTGTATATCATCCTAATATAAGTTCGTTCTCTTATATAACTATCATATATGGTTATTGCCCCTAAGAAAACCAACAATAATTCCCTAATATCATTTAACTCAAAATACCCAGTCCATATTCAAATCTCCTCAGTTTGTACCATGTCTTTTTTTTTTTTTTTTTTTTTTGAGTTGGAGTCTCACTCTGTCACCCAGACTGGAGTGCAATGGCCGCTCCCAGCCACCGCGGCCTCGACCTGCTGGGCTCCAGCAATCCTTCCACCTCAGCCTTCCAAGTAGCTGGAACTACAGGTGCGTGCTACCACGCCTGGCTAATTTTCGATTTATTGTGGAGATGAGGTCTCGCCAAGTTGCCGGTGGGTCTCGAACCCACGGGCTCAAGCAATTCACTCACCTCAGCCTCCCAAAGCGCGGGAGTACAGGCTGAGCCACCAAGCCCAGCTTGTACCATGTCTTATAGTAACTTCGTAATTAAACCAGGATCCAATCCCAATTTGATTTCATACATTTGATTTCTTTAGTCTTTTTGAAATAGTATCTCTACCTTTTAAAAATCACATTGTCTCCCCCACTCCCCGTTCTGAGTATCCAGCATCCAGGGGGAGAAAGGGTGGAGGAACAAAAAAAATAAATCACCTATTGGGCACAATGTGCACAGGTTGGGGGGGTACTCTTAAAGCCTAGACCAAAAACTATTTGTATCCCCCAAAGCTACTGAACAAAAAAAAGAAAAAGAAAGATCAATATAAAAAAAAATACATTGCCTTTTTGAAGAGACTTTGTAGAAAGTCCCACATTCTGGATTTGTCTGATTATTTATTTGTAGTGGAGTTCTTATAGAAGACCCCCCAGATTTCCTGTTATGAGTTGAATTGTGTCTGTCCCCCAAAGTTCATATGTTGAAATCTTAACCCTGAGCACCTTAGAATGGGACCTTATTTAGAAATAGGGTGGTTGCAGATGGCATGAGTTCAGATGATGTCATATCAGAGTAGAGAGGGTCCCTATTCCAAAATGACTGGTATCCTTATAAAAAGGGGAAATTTGGAGATAGACTTACACACACACAGGGAGAATGTCCTGTGAACATGATGGCAGTGGTCAGAGTGACACTTCTACATATCATTGAACGTGAGAGATTGCCAGCAAACCACCAGAAGCTAGAAGCAAGTGAAAGGGAATGGAATATGTCACCCCCACATATGTCACTTCAGCATAATGACTGTTTTGAGTTCTCTACCCGCCCTGTTTCTAGCTAAAAGAAGGACATATATTTTCTATTTACAATGTGTCTCCCTCTCCTGTATTAGGAAGACTCTTAGCAACTGAGATGTTTCTTATTTACATAGCAAAACAATCCTTATTTACCATAAATTTCCCGCCCTTTTCTTCCCATAACTTACTACTCTTCAAGAAGCCCCAAACCCTCTTTCCTTTGTGTAGCCTAAGATGGTATGTTAGTCCCAAATTCTACCTGCCTCCTTGAGTCACATTTCTGTGTGAATACCTTTGTGCACAATTAAATCTATTTTCTCCTCTTGGTAATCTGTCTTTAAATCTTTTTTTTTTTTTTTTTTTTTGCCGGGTGCGGTGTCTCACGCCTGTAATCTCAGCACTTTGCAAGGTGGAGGTGAGAGTACTACTTGAGCTCAGGGGTTCAAGACCAGCCTGAGCAGCACAGCAAGACCTCGTCTCTACAATAAAATCAAAAAAATCAGCCGGGCATGGTGGCGCATGCCTGTGATTCCGGCTACTTGGAAGGCTGAGGCAGAAGAATCACCTGAGCCCAGCAGGTTTAGGCTGCCAGTGGCTGTGAAAATGCCATTGCACTCCAGCCTAGGCGACTGAGCGAGAATCCGACTCTCTATATATATTTAAATTTTTATTAATATATATTTAATTTTTTATTAATATATATAAATTTTTATATAGGTGAGGTCCCTTTATTTTGCCCAGGCTGATCCCAAACTCCTGAGTTTAAACAAGTCTCCCAAGCCGGGCTCGGTGGCTCAGCCTATAATCCCAGCACTTTGGGAGGCTGAGGTGACTGGATTGCCTGAACTCGCGGGTTCGAGACCCGCCTGGGCAACTTGGCGAGACCTCATCTCTACAATAAATCAAAATGAGCCGGCTGTGGTAGCGGTAGCGCACGCCTGTAGTTCCAGCTACTCGGAAGACTGAGGCAGAAGGATCGCCGGAGCCCAGCAGGTCGAGGCTGCAGTGGCCGGGAGCGGCCACTGCACTCCAGTCTGGGCGACAGAGTGAGACTCCAACTCAAAAAAAAAAAAAAACAATTCTCCCACCTCAGCCTTCCAAGTAGCTGGGATTATAGGTATGATTGGTAATCTGTCTACCATCAATTTAATTCATAGGGCCGCAAACCACTGAGCCACTCCTCTATAAGACGTCTAGAATAGTTTCTTCCCTCACAGCCATCAGAAGAAATCAACACGGCCAACACCTTAATCTCAGTCATCCAGCCTCCAGAAACTGTGAGATGATAAATTTCTCTTATTTATTCCACCCAGTTTGTAACACATTGTTTCAGCAGCCCTGGCAAACTAAGTCACCTGTAAACTGGATTAGGTCTAGAGGTGCAATTAGATTCAAGTTAAACATTTTAGCAAGAATACTGCCTATGTTAAGTTGTGTACTTCATATTACATCACCTCAGGAGGCACATAACATCACTATAAGTGAGGCACATGTCTCACTATAAGTAATGCTAAGTGTAATCTCTGGGTTAAGGTAATGCCAACAAAGCTAAACTTTTGCCTTTGCAATTAAAAAGTAATTTGAGGCTGGGTGCAGTGGCTCATGCCTATAATCTCAGCACTTTGGAGGCCGAGGTGGGAGGACTGCTTGAAGCTAGGAGCTTAAGCCTGGGGAGCATAGTAAATCCTTGTCTCTACAAAAAAATTGTAAAAGTAGGGAAAAAAGTGACTTGAGGGGGTGATACTTTGGCATCACATAAGTATGTTGCCTCCATCAATTTGTCACCCAATTTTTTATTTTTTGAGTTGGAGTCTCACTCTGTCACCCAGGCTGGAGTATAGTGGCATGCTCACAGCCACCCCAGTATCCACCTGCTGGGCTCCAGCAATCCTTCCACCTCAGCCTTCCAAGAAGCCAGAACTACAGGCGCGCACTACCAAGCCCAGCTACTTTTTTGGATTTATTGTAGAGACGAGGTCTCAAACCTGCGGGCTCAGCAATTCACTCACCTCGGCCTCCCAAAGTGCAGGGATTACAGGCTGAGCTACTGAGCCTGGCCTGTCACTCAATTGTTCTAACAATCATTGATGATCCTTACCTGAGCTGATTCTTTTCTTGGAAGATGGCAAAATGATGATATTGTATAAATTCATTTGCAATTGTTACCTGAAATTCCTCTATAAAGAAGAATTAAATGGGGATGAACTAAAATTTTTCCTAAAATATCAGGATACATGCTTAAACTTTCCTTCAGTTACCAAAGTTCGTGATAAAGTGTTGGTATAATAGTCATCGTCAATCACTAATGAGTTGGACTCTTGTTTGGGTATCATGATAGATTCATGGTTTTAATTTACTCAATATTATAAGCAATTACAATCATTATTCTTCTTGATGCTCAGTTTTCCCAAATTTAGCCAGTGAGAACCCCTTTAAGTTGGCTCCTGTGTCCTTTTGACATAATCCCATTGGTCCTTTGGTGCTCTCTTATTTTCTAGCATAAGAAACCCCAGCCTTGCCTTGTACTTTGCCCATACCAACCCAGGAATCAGCCATATCTTCAAGAAGCACTGTTTCCTTTTATTAGGGAATGATGTTTAGAAACCAAGATCTGGTTTCCAGTTATGCTTATTGCCATTGGGGATACCATTGCGTTTAACTAGAGCAGTGCACAGCACTGAGAAATATGAAGGACCAGCTTCATGGATGTGCTGCCAATATAGTCATACAGGTACTCCTGCTCAAAAGGGCCTGGTGCTTAAAGTTTACTGCTCTGTAATCACTATCTTGAAATTCTGTGTAATTTTATCTATATTTGTGGTTTGTAAGTAGAGTCCAACAGGGTAATGAAGCTTGGAACCTTGGCTCGTGTGTAGCTCCCTAACCTTCCAGGAAAGGGTCTTGAGGGCTAGTGACCTGGGCCCCGCCTGGCCTCTCAGTCTCTAACCCTTTCCAGCAACCACTATTGCCCTCCGTCTCCAGTGTGTGTGGGTGCAGAGAAGGTTGGTTCAAGTGTGTTTGCCCTGCAGTATCTTGGGACAAGTCATGGTGGTAGTGTTCCCCACCTTGGGTAGCAGTGCCTCATCACGTTCAGCAGGTGACTAGACAGGGACAACCTATTACCAACCACCATCCAGGCACCTAGTGCATCCCAGCATGGAGGCTGCAATATACTTGGAGATCTTCCATTTGCCATAGGGTTGGGGCGGCAGGACCACAGCAAGGAAGATGCCTGACTTGATTTCCCTGCCCCTGGCTGGGGCACATCACATCAGTCTAGAGGCCAGTAAGAAGGGACCTGGCAACTACCAGGCTCAAGTGAGAGCATACATGCTCCATGTCATATGGCAGGGCCCCAGATTGCCTGTGAACAGTTGCACTTCCCCTCAGGTATCCCCTGCAAAGAGAGTAGAGTAAGTCCTCACTTAGTGTCTTTAAGTTCTTGGAAAGTGTCACTTTAAGCGGAATGACGTATAATGAACAAAACCAGTTTTCCCATAGGCTAATTGATATAACAAGAGTTAAATTCTTACAGTGTATTTCTGGTCACAAAAACATCGTGAGACTCCAACTCAAAAAAAAAAAAAAAATCACCAAACTTCTAAATAAAGCCCGCACACATTTCTAATATCAAACTTTGAAATTAAGTGTGAGCTCTACATATACTTCAGAAAGATGATTAAAAACAAGAAAATGACTGACTTAACTTCTGTGAATCAGTGAGCAGGGTATGGCGGTGGTGGGTGGAACCAGGGAATAAAAGTTTACAAAGAGGGCCAGGTGCAGTGGCTCATGCCTGTAATCCCAGCGCTTTGGGAGACCAGGAGGGAAAATTGCTTGAATCGAGATTTCGAGACCAGCCTGAGCAAAATTTAGCTGAGCATGGTGGCAGTGCACAACTGTAGTCCCAGTTACTGAAGAGACTGAGGCAGAGCCATTGCCTGAGCCCAGGAATTCTAGGATGCAGTGAGCTGTGGTTGTGCCACTGCACTCCAGCCTGGGCAACAAGAGTGAAACCTGAACTCAAAAAAAAAAAACTTTGCAAAGCAAACATAGTCAAGCCCCTCCTCCCACCCTACAGTTCAGAGTCAATGTCAAGCAAGGTGTCTTACTGAGAGCTTTCCTACCGCTTGATTTACTGATTATCATACATTTGATGCATTTTTTTTTTTTTTTAGTTGGAGTCTCACTCTGTTGCCAAGTCTGGAGTGCAGTGGCATGCTCACGGCCACCCCAGCGTCAACCTGCTGGGCTCAGGTGATGGTGATCCTTCTGCCTCAGCCTTCTAAGTAGCCGGAACTATAGGCACGCGCTACTATGCCCGGCTAATTTTTTGATTTATTGTAGAGATGAGGTCTCACCAAGTTGCCCAGGCTGGTCTCGAACCCACGGGCTCAGGCAATCCACTCGCCTAGGCCTCCCAAAGTGCTGGGATTACAGGCTGAGCCACTGAGCCCGGCCAATGCATTTTTATTTGACAATAATTTGCATTCATTCCTTCATTCATTTTCCAATCCGCTTATTCCAGTTCGGGATCACAGGTGGCCACATCCCATCCCAGCTCAGGGCTCCAGGTGGGCACCAGTGCTGGACAGGCCTGGTCCCACACACACCCACATTCATTCACACTGGGAACACGGAGACATACTGGTTCACCTCACTTGCACAGCTTGGGATGTGGGAGGAAATTGGAGGAAACCCAGCACACGTGAGGAGGATGAGCAAACTCCATGCAGACGTGGCCCCTGCCTGGCAGAATCAACTTTTTTTCCTCATCAATGTTGTAACAAAAGGACATTCAATGAAACAATGTTATTCAAGGACCAGCTGTATCCTGTTCCTAGGGAGACCCTTTCTTTCTCCTTCCAACCTTTCCAAATCTGGTTTGTGTTAGTCTCTTCTGGCTAGCTCCAGGCAGTCTCTGGGACCAGTCACAAAATACACATTGTGAAATTTCAGTTATTCCACATAGGAGTTAAATGTTCTTATAGTTGCTTTTAAAACAAACACTGCAGAATATAAAGATAAAGGATAAAATTTATGCTAAAATTTTTACTTTTTAATTTTCCTTAGAATAACATTAAATAACAAATAAAAACACTATTACATGTTGAGAGAGTGAGAGGCTGTGGAAGAAAAAAATTATATTTTAGGACCTTTTTTTTTTTTGAGTTGGAGTCTCACTCTGTCACCCAGACTGGAGTGCAGTGGCCGCTCCCGGCCACCGCAGCCTCGACCTGCTGGGCTCCGGTGATCCTTCCGCCTCAGCCTTCCAAGTAGCTGGAACTACAGGTGTGCGCTTACCACGCCCGGCTAATTTTTGATTTAGTGTAGAGATGAGGTCTCGTCAAGTTGCCCATGCGGGTCTCGAACCCACGGGCTCAGGCAATCCACTCACCTCAGCCTCCCAAAGTGCTGGGATTACAGGCTGAGTCACCGAGCCCGGCTTATTTTAGTACCTTTAAAGGCACTTTATTACTGCTTCTTGAACAAGTGACCCCACATTTTTATTTTGTGCAAATTACGTTGCCAGTCTTGGATATCTATGTCTATGTCTATGTCTATACCTACACACAAACACACATACACATGCACACATCAGAAATGCCAAAAATATGCATACACACCTTAACAGATGTTAAGAGATGTTCACCATAATCAGAAGTGTCTGGACGCTGATGATAACCACTTTGAGTGCGTCTTATAATTGCAGAAGTCAAACGTGAATTGCATTCATCTTATTGAGTATTACAACTTTAATACAGTTTTTTTCTTTTTTTGTTTTTGTTTTTGTTTTTTTGAGTTGGAGTCTCACTCTGTCGCCCAGACTGGAGTACAGTGGCCGCTCCCGACCTGCTGGGCTCCGGCGATCCTTCGGCCTAGGCCTTCCAAGTAGCCGGAACTACAAGCACGAGCTACCACACGCGGCTGATTTTTTATTTATTGTAGAGATGAAGTCTCGCCAAGTTGCCCAGGTGGGTCTCGAACCCGCGGGCTCAGGCAATCCGCTCACCTCAGCCTCCCAAAGGCACAGGATTACAGGCTGAGCCACCGAGTCCGGCAGTTTTTTCCTTTTTTAAAATGTGTATACATTTTTTGGTTATATAAATATGTAATTTTTAGTTATTAGACCCTATTTACTCAAATTTGCTTTATCTATAATACATATGTACACATATGAAAGTTTCAAATTTTTAATACCAATGTTACTACTAACAAACTTGACTGATGCTCAATATTTCTTTTCACTTCTTTTTTACTTCAGTACAGTCTGAGTACTGTGGTGATAAATTATGTGAAATAATTCTTGTCTCTGTGTAATTCTGTTACTTTTGACATATAGTTAAGTTAATTTGTTTCTTTTCAGTTGTAGGCTTCGGTTTGTTTTCTTTTGATTTAATTTGTTTGGGGAAGTTAAATATTTATATAGTTTATGAGTCAAAAGTATATAAAGAAGCATGCTCAGAAACCTCTCCAATTCTCATCCTTTCCTTCTTGGTCCCTCTCCAGGCCCTCTATAGGAACCATTTCTATTAGTTTCTGGTTACTCCTCCAGTATTTTGGTGGGGGAAGGGGAGAAATTTAGCGAATATATATACATATTCTTATTCCCCCCTTTCATACACAAAAATAAACCATTATATACATGCTCTGCACTTTTTTAAAAAAGTAAAATAGCCTTCATATCAATACACTGATGTCTTCTCATTCCTGTTGTACCTCTATATAGGACTTCATTATGCGGCGATAAATTATTTTATTCAACAAGTCCTTTATTGGTGGACATTTCAAATACTTCCAGTCTTTACTACTAAAAGTGATGCCATAATAAATAAACTTGTACATTTATTTTTCATAATTATGGAAGCATATCTTCAGGGTAAATTTCTACATTTGGGGTTGCTGGGTCAAAAGGTAAATGTAATTTTGTTAGATATTACCAAATCCTCCTCCTTGGGAATTGTACCATGCTACACATTCACCAACAATGTAGAAAATTACTCATTTCTCCACAGGCCCGTCTACAGAGTATTTGCCAAATGTTGGGAATCTGGCCAATCTGATTTGTGAAAAATGATGACAATGCAATTTTAATTGGCATTTCCATTATTGTGAGTGCAAATAGGCATCTTTTCAAATGTTCATTTACATTTCTCTGTGAACTCTGTGCCTTTTGCCCATTTTCCCATCAAGATTTTAGTCTTTTTCTTCATAATTGGTGAAATCTCTTTGTTTATTAAAGAGATTAATTTTTTGTCTGTATTTTCTCCAGGTTTGTCACTTTATGTTTGATAAGATTATGTGTTTTTAATGTAGATAAATTTATTGTTCTTTTAATTATTGATTCTGAGCCGGGCTCAGTGGCTCAGCCTGTAATCTCGTGCTTTGGGAGGCTGAGGTGAGTGGATTGCCTGAGCCCGCGGGTTCGAGACCCACCTGGGCAACTTGGCGAGACCTCATCTCTACAATAAATC
>NW_007234497.1:107260-156433 GCF_000164805.1 Carlito syrichta
AAAAAAAAAAAAAAATTATTGATTCTGAGTTTTGAGGCACAGTTTAAAAAGATTTTCCTACTGTCATGTTAAAAAGGAAAATGAGAAACTTCTGGTTCTGAACAAGATGGAGGGTCCCATTCTTTCCAGGGCCTTCTCGTAAGAAACCCTGGACATAACACAGCACAGAAGCATAGAAAGATTCTGAAAGGTTGAAAGAAGAAAGCAGATGTCCTAGGAACCTTGGACTAAGTAACACCACAATAGTGAATTCCCTGGGTTTCCTTATTGCCTCGCTTATCTCCGACAGGCACTGTAGATGCCTCCAATCCAAAACTGCCAAAAAGTACAGATTTAAAAAAACAAAACTCCAAGAAACGCCTGATGGCCCTAGCTAAAGGACCAGGTAAAGAATGGTATAACAACAGAAAACCTTTTTGGTAATAACACCCTTTTGCCAAGCAAACAATAGTAAAACTGCACCCCTCCCCACAGTGGGATTTTCTGATACCTACCAGACTGGTGCTCTGATTTCCATTCAGAGGTACTGGTAAGGCTGATCAGAGAGCTGAGCTTTGATTCCCTTTCAAATGGAAGTAGGCAGTTCTCTAATTCTTCCACAGGATGGTGTTAGTGGAGTCCAACAGTGAGCTGAGCCTCCATCCCCCACGGGGCAGTAATGAGAAATAGGGTTACTCAGTGCTGGGATCTCTCCCCATCCCAGCAGTGGGAAGCTAAGTATCCACCCCAACCCGGCATCAACAAGACTGAACAAGGCAATGCCAATCAGATCTAGTCAGCACTCCACTGTCCACTATCCACCAGCCACTGGTGTCAGCAGGACCCAGTAGGGAGCTGAGCCTCCAGCTCTACCCGACATTAACAAGGCAGAATGAGGTGACGTGAAGTGGGCTGATACAATCTTTGCTTCCTCCCTTTCCTAGTATTAGTGGAGCCCAGTTGGGAGATAAACCTTCATCCCTACCAGGCATCAGTAGGGCAGAAAGAGGCGATAAGAGGTGGGGTTTGTTGACACCCCATTTCTCATTTTTACTCCCTTGGTATCCAGGGGGCCCAGCACAATACTAAACTATTGCCTCCACTCTGTAGCAAAAAAGCAGAGTGTGTCAACCCTTGGTTTTCCCCTCACTGGTGTCACTGGGGACCAGTGAAGAGCCAAGCTTATAGTCCCACTAGAAGGTAGTAAGGGAGCACAGGTCAGTGCCCCATTTTCACTGGAAAAATGTCGATGGGGCCAAGAGAGGAGCTGAACTTTCACCCCACACATCTACAATGAGACATTGAGATTCAGTACCTACTTCTGCTAGAATATTAGAGTAGTAGTATAATTGGGGACCAGAGGGAAGCCGAACACACACACCCACTCAGTCTTCCTACTATACCTCAACCAGAGGACAACCTGTTAAAAAAAGAAAAAGACGAACTAATAGATTCCAGAGTAACAATATAATATCCAAAATATTCAGGACACAATCAAAAGTCACTCATTATACCAAGAACAGAAAAATCACATGAGTAGAAAAAGCAATCAACAGAAAACATCAAGGAAATGAATTCGATGACTGAATTATCTGACAAAGATTTTAAAGCAGCCATCATAAAAATGCTTCAACAATAATTACAAATTATCTTCAAACAAATGAAAATATATAGAAAATCTTGGCAAAGATTTAGGTTTAAGCCAGGCGCAGAGACTCATGCCTGTAATTCCAGCACTTTAGGAGGCCAAGGAAGGAGAACTACTTGAGCCCAGGAGTTTGAGACCAACCTGGGTAGCATAGAGAGATTACATCTCCACAAAAAAAGCAAAAAATCTTAGCTGGACATTGTGGCACACACCTGTAGTCCCAGTCACTTGGCAAGCTCAGGCAGAAGGATCGCCTGAGCCCAGGAGGTTGAGGCTGTGGTGTGCTATGATCATGCCACTGCACTCCAACCTGACCCTCCCCCATATTTCTCAAGAAAAACAGGAATAGAAGTTTAAAAAAAACAGGGGCCAGATGTGGTGGCACACTCCTCTAGTCCTAGTTACTTGAGAGTCTGAGGCAGGAGAATTTCTTGAGCCCAGGAGTTCAAGGCTATAGTGCACTATGATAGAGCCACTGCAGTCCAGCCTAGGAGACAAAAAGATACCCTGTTTGAAAGAAACAAAAACAAATGAAGATTATAGAACTGAAAATTGCAGTAACCAAAAGAGTGGATTTGACAGAAAACAGAATCAGTGAATTTAAGGGCACAGCAATAAAAATTTCCCAATCTGAACAAGAGAAAAAAATAGACTGAAAAAAAATGAACAGAGTCTCAGGGACTCAGATATTTGCATCATGGAATACCAGAGAGAAGACTGAAAAAGTATTTGCAGGATTGACAAGATATTTGAAGAATATTGGTGAAAACTTGGGATAAATCTAAAGAAATATATACAAAGTCACATAACTTCTGAAAAGTTCTGAAAAATAAAAAGCCAAATTAAAAAAAGAAAGAAAGAAAGAAAGAAAGAGCAAGAAAAGAAATCATGAAAGCCAGAGAGAAACAATGCATTATTTGTAGTGGAACACCAATTTGAATCACAGGGTATTTCTCATGTGAAACTATGGAGTCCAGAAGAAAATAGCACATTTTTCAAGTACTGGAAAAAAAGACCTGTCAATTGCAAATTCTATACCAAGCAAAAATATGGTTCAGGAATAAAGAGGAAGTAAAGACAGTCTTAGAAAAAGGAGAACTAAGAGAATCTGTTACTAGCAAACATACCCTTAAAGAATTGCTAAAAGAGGTTTTCTAAATAAGAAGTAAATGACAACAGAAGAACACTTGGGACTTCAGAAAGGAAAGAAGAACATCAGAATAGGTAAAAAATCAAAACAAAACAAGAAACTAGAAATAGAAGAGCAAAATAAACCCAAAAGAAGGGAAATAATAAAGATAAGAACAAAAATCAGTGATATTAAAAACAGAAACACAATACAATACATGAAGCAAAAATAAGTTCTTTTTAAAAATCAATTAAATTGATAAACCTCTAACAAGACTAACAAAAAGAGAGAAAACACAAATTGCCAGTATCAAAAATAAAACATAGGATATTATTACAGATCCGGCAGCCATTAAAAGGATAATAAAGGAGTATTATGAACTCAAAAACTTAGAAGTGAACTGAGTCCTCAAAATTCACAAGCTACTATATTCGGTCACAATAAAACAGGCAACCTAAATAGTCCTATAACTGGTGGAAGGAAAATGATTTTGTAATTAAATGGCTCCTGAATGCTTTCACTAGAGAATTCTACCAAGCATTTAAAAAAGAATTAACACTAATTTTACACAAACTCTTCCAGAAAATAGCAGAAGTGGGAAAACTTCCCAACTCATTTTATTAAACTAAAATTATCCAGATACCAAAAACCATTTAAAGACAGTACTCAAAAGAAAGAAAAACTGCAGAATAATCTCTCTCATGAACAAAAAAAATTCTTAATAAAATGTTAGCAAATCCAGGAATATACTATGAAAAATTATACACCAAAGCCATGTGGGATTTACTCTAGGTAGGCAAGGCTGGTTCAACATTTGAAAATAAAGCATTATTATTATTATTATTTTTGAGTTGGAGTCTCACTCTGTCACCCAGACTGGAGTGCAGTGGCCACTTCCTAGACCTGCTGGGCTCCGGCGATCCTTCCACCTCAGTCTTCCAAGTAGCTGGAACTACAGGCACGCTCTACCACACCCGGCTAATTTTTTGA
This sequence comes from Carlito syrichta, assembly GCF_000164805.1. NCBI lineage: Eukaryota > Metazoa > Chordata > Mammalia > Primates > Tarsiidae > Carlito > Carlito syrichta. Next base: position 111,007 of record NW_007234497.1, read on the forward strand.
TTTATTGTAGAGATGAAGTCTCACCAAGTTGCCCAGGTGGGTCTCGAACCCGCGGGCTCAGGCAATCCACTCACCTCAGCCTCCCAAAGGCGCAGGATTACAGGCTGAGCCACCGAGCCCAGCTGAAAATAAAGCATTCTAATAGACCATTATCAACAGGCTAAAGATAAAAACTCTCAGCAATCTAGGGGTAACTTGATAAAGAACATCTACACATACACAAAAAAACCCTAGAGCTAACATCATACTTTATTGTGAAAGACTGAATGTTTTCTTCCTGAGTCTGGGAACAAAGCAAAAATGTCCACTCTCAACAGTTATTCAGCACAATGCCAGACGTTCTAGCCACCATAACAGGCATATAGATTGGAAAGGAAGATATGAAACTACCTCTATTTGCAGATGACAGGATTACATATATAGAAAATTACAGAGTATGAAAAAAAAAAAAACTCCTAGAAAGAAACGAGTTCAGCAAGGTTGCAGAATACAAAAACAACACACAAAACTAATCACATTTTACTAACAACAAACATGTAGAAACGAATTTTCAAAACAATTCTATTTACAGCCTCTCCAAAGAAAATGTAATATTTAAATATAAACTTTAAAAAGTATGCACAAGATCTATATGTTGAAAATTGCATACTGATTAAAGAAATCAAAGAAAAACTAAATAAATGGAGTATTAGTGTTTATTGATTAGAACATTCAACAAAGATTGAATTTTTCCAATTTTTCTCAAATTGCTTTACAGGTTTAGTGCAATTCCTATCAAAATAGCAACAAGAATTTTTTGTAAACATAGATAGGCTTATTCTAAAATCTGTTTGGAAAGGCACATGCCCTAAAATAGCTAAAACAATATTGAAAAAGAAGAATAAAGTGAGAGGAATCACTCTCCCCAATGCTAAGGCCTAGTGTATAGCTACAGTAATCAAGACAGTATGGTGATGGTGGTGGAATAGACACATAAATGAATGGAACAGAGTAAAAAACTCAGAAATAGAACCATGTAAATATGCTCAACTGATTTTTGACAGAGATGCAAATAACACTGGGGCAATTGGACATTCATAGGTGAAAAAAAAAACACTTTCACCCAAATGTCATACCTTATGCAAAAAATTAACTCACAATGGATCACAGACATAAATATAAAATGTAGAACTACAAAACTTTAGAAAAAATAGGAGACACTCTTTATGAACTAAGACTAGGCAAAGAGCTCCTAGACTTGACCTCAAAAGCATGAAAAATTCTTAGACTAGACCTCAGAAGGAGGAAAAATTAATAAATTGAACCTCATCAAAATGTAAAACTTTGCTCTGTAAAAGGCCCTATTAAGAACACAAAAAAACAGCCTGGGCACAGTGTCTCATGCCTATAATCCCAACACTTTGGAAAGCCAAGGTGGGAGGAATTTTTGAGCCTAGAAGTTTGAGACTATCCCAAACAACATAGTGAGACCTTGTTTCTACAATAAACCAAAAAATTAGCCAGGAGTGGTAGCACACACCTGTAGTCTCAGCTACTCAGGAGGCTGAGGCAAAAGGATTGCCTAAGCCCAGGAGGTTGAGGCTACAGTGGGCCATGACTGTGCCACTGCAATTCAGCCTGGGACAGAGTGAGACAAAGAAAGATAGAAAGAAAGAAAGAGAGAGAGAGAGAGAAACAAAGAAAAAGAAAGGAAGGAAGGAAGAAAGAAAGAAAGAAAAAGGAAGGAAGGAAGGAAGAAAGGAAGGAAGGAAGGAAGGAAGGAATTTCCTGAATAGATCTCCAGTTTCATTACTCACAAGTTCTAACTTCCATAACTAGAACCTGAGCACAGCTCAGCCAAGCTCTTTGCCACTTTGTAACAAGGATCATTTTTCTCCATTGTCCTATAACATGTTCCTCATTTTCATCTATGACCTCATTGGAATGGCCTTTATCATTCATATTCCTATGAACATTCTGTTCAGGATTACTTAAGTATTTTCTAAGAACACTGAGGTTTTCTCTACAGCTGTCCTCTTTTCTTCCTGAGCCTCCACCAGAATAACCCTTAATGGTCTGTTTATAGCAATGCAGGCTTTTTCCATCATCCCCCTCAAAACTACTCCTGACTCTACCTATTACTGAGTCCTAAAGATACTTTCACATTTTTAGGTTGTACCTCACTCTCAGCACCAAAAAAATTTGTATTGGTCAGGGTTTTGCAGAGAAACAGACCAATAGGATATATACATAGAGAGACATATAGAAAGAGATTTATTATGGAGAATTGGCTCATGCAATTATGGACACTGAGAAGTCCCACAACTTTCTGTTTGCAAACTGGAAACATATGTATGTCCCAGCTCAAGCAGAGGGAGAAAATTTGCCCTTCCTCTGCCTTTTTGTTTTATTCAGGTCCTCAACATATTAGATGATGCCCACCCACATTGGTGAGGGTAATCTTTACTTAGTCTACTGATTCAAATGCTAATCTCTTCCAGAAACATTGTCACAGCTATACCGAGAAATAATGCTTTACCAGCTATCTGGGCATCCCTTAGTTTACTCAAGTTGACACATAAAATTAACCATCATAAGCCCACCCCTTGTCAATTTGGCATCCATATGCATCTCCTTAAGCCATTCTTGGTCTCCACATAAAGACAATAACAAGGTCATAATTCCACCTAACATGATACAATTATCTTGTGTACAAGTGAAAACACATTAATCCCGTCCCTAAAAGAGGAGTTAAAGTCCTTGTATAATGTTTTCTCTTCTGATATTCCATAACTTAAATACTGTGATATAAAATTAACAATTCTTAAATACTGATATAAAGTCATTACATCTTGTGTTACATGATAAAGGAATAAAGGAGGAAAGAAAACAAAGGTATTATATATATATATACACACACACACATATATATACAAATGTATTCATAACAAAATAAGGAGGTACTCATGATAATTACAGTTCCTTTTTGTATAAATGGTCACATGGTCATAACTGGTATTTATAACTACCTTCTTCCAATACCCTTTCCATATTCCTTTTGTCCTCAGCAAGCGCCTTGGCTGGTTGTGGTTCTTTATTTTTTATTTATTTTTTAATTTTTATTTTTAAATTGTGTGGTACAATTCAGGGTTAGGTATACAAATGTTCATTGTGCAGGTACCCTTGTTGATGAGGTGTGTCCCCTCTTTCCCAAACAGATTCCCACCTTCCCACGCCCTCCCCCCTCAGTTTCCCACTACTGTCAATCCTTTTCTTATAGTATTACGATAGTTGTTCAAGGTCCACTTATGAGTGAGAACATGTGATACTCAGTTATTTGTTTCTGTGAAAGATCACTCAGTATTATAGACTCTGAGTCCATCCAGGTTGCTGTGAAGTTCATGATTTTGTTCTTCTTTATGGCTGTGTAATATTCCATTGTGTAAATGTACCACATTTAAAAAAATCCAGTCCTTTTTTGATGGGCAACATGGTTGGTTTCATGTTCTTGCTAATGTGAACAATGCTGCAATAAACATATGTGTGCAGGTATCTCTTTTATGGAGTGATTTTAGTTCTTCCGGGTATATTTCCAGTAGGGGAATTGCGGGGTCATATGGAAGGTCGAATTTTAGAACTTTTAGGAATTCCCACACTGATTTCCACAGAGGCTGTACTAGTTTACACTCCCACCAACAGTGTAGAAGTGTTCCCTTTTGCCACATCCTCTCCAGCATCTGTTATTTTTTGAGTTATTGATGATGGCCATTCTGATTGGAGTTAGGTGGTATCTCAGTGCAGTTTTAATTTGCATCTCCTTGATGAGTAGTGAGACTGAACATTTTTTCATGTATCTGTTAGCTGTTCGTATGTCTTCTTTTTTTTTTTTTTTTTTTTTTTTTTTGAGTTGGAGTCTCACTCTGCCACCCAGACTGGAGTGCAGTGGCTGCTCCCGGCCACCGCAGCCTCGACCTGCTGGGCTCCGGCGATCCTTCCGCCTAAACCTTCCAAGTAGCTGGAACTACAGGTGTGCGCAACCATGCCCGGCTAATTTTTTGATTTATGGTAGAGATGAGGTCTCACCAAGTTGCCCAAGCGGGTCTCGAACCCGCAGGCTCAGGCAATCCACTCACCTCAGCCTCTCAAAGCACGGTATTACAGACTGAGCTACCGAGCCCGGCTCGTATGTCTTCTTTTGAGAAGTGTCTATTCATACCTTTTGCCCACTTTGTAATGAGGCTGTTTTGTTTTTTTTCTTCTCAGCATGTTTGAGTTCCTTGTAGATCCTTGATGTTATGCCTTTGTCAGACATGAAGTTGGCAAATATTTTTTCCCAGTCTGTGGTCTGTCTCCATGCTCTCTTGATGGTTTCTTTGACTTTGCAGAAGCTTGTCAGTTTAATGAGGTCCCACTTGTCTATCTTATCTCTTATGACCTGGGTACTTCAGTTTTTGATCAGGAATTGGTTGCCAGTTCCAACTTCCATAAGAGTGTCTCCTGCATTTTAGAAGGTTCTTACAGTTTGAGGTTTTACGTTTAGGTTTCTGACCCATTTAGAGTTACTTTTTGTGTATGGGGATAGGTAGGGGTCCTGTTTCAGTCTCCTGCATGTGGTCAGTCAGTTTTCCCAGCACCATTTACTGAGTAGGTTCTACTCAACCCAGTAGTGGGTGGTGGAGGCTTTGTTGAAGATGAGTTGGTTGAGAAATTGAGGTTTTGCTTCTGGAATCTCAATTCTATTCCATTGGTCTATATGCCTGTTCTTATACCGATACCAGGCTCTTTTGATTATCATAGCTTTATAATAAAGTTTAAAGTCTAGGAATGCGATACCTGCTTTTTTTTTTTTATAGCTAAGGATTGTTTTGACTATTCTTGGTCATTTATGTTTCCATATGAATTTTTGTATTGTTTTTCCTAGGTCTGAGAAGAACATTGCTGGTAACTTGATGGGTTTTGCATTAAATCTGTAGATTGCCTTAGGTAGAATGGACATTTTAACAATGTTGATTCTTCCAGTCCATGAGCATGGGATATTTTTCCACTTGTTTGTGTCATCGTTGATTTCTTTGAGCAGTGTTTTGTAGTTTTCATTGTAAAGGGCTTTCACATCTCTGGTTAGGAAGATGCCAAGGTATTTCTCTCTTTTTTTTTTTTTGTGACTATTGTGAATGGGATTGTGCTTTTTATTTGGGATTCTATTTGTTTATTATTGGTATATAGAAATATGATTGTTGACCAGGCTCAGTGGCTCAGCTATAATCCCAGCACTTTGGGAGGTCAAGGTGAGTGGATTGCCTGAGCCCGCAGGTTTGAGACCTGCCTGGGCAACCTGGAGAGACCTCATCTCTACAATAAATCAAAAAATTAGCCAGTCATGGTAGCGCATGCCTGAAGTTCTGGCCACTTGGAAGGCTGAGGCGGCAGGATAGCCGGAGCCCAGCAGGTCGAGGCTGTGGTGGCTTGGAGCGTGCCACTGCACTCCAGTCTGGGGAACAGAGTGAGACTACAGCTCAAAAAAAAAGAAATGTGATTGTCTTTTGCACATTTATTTTATACCCTGAGACTTTGCCAAAGTCCTTTATCAGTGCAAGGAGGTTTTTGACAGATTGTCTTGCATATTCAAGGTATATAATCATGTTGTCTGCAAAGAGTGATAACTTGACTTCCTCTTTTCCTATTTCAATACCCCTGATCACCTTCTCTTCTCTGATTGCTCTAGTTAGGACTTTCAAAACTATGTTGAACAGGAGAGGTGAGAGTGGGCATCCTTGTCTTGTTCCAGTTTTCAGGGGAAATGGTTCCAGTTTTTGTCTGTTTAGCAGTATGCCGGTTGTTGGTTTCTAGTAGATGGTTCTTACTATTTTGAGATATGTTCCACCTATGCCTAGATGTTTGAGGTTTTTTATCAAGAAGGGGTGCTGGATTTTATCAAAAGCTTTTTCTGCATCTAATGATATAGTCATGTGGTTTTTGTTTTGACATCTGTTGATGTATTTAATTACATTTATGGTCTTTCAATGGTTGAACCAGCCTTGCATGATGCCTACTTGGTCATGATGGGTGAGTTTTGAGATGTGTTGTTGAATCTGGTTTGCTAGGATCTTGTTGAGAATTTTAGCATCTATATTCATCAAAGATACTGGCCTGTAATTCTCTTTCTTTGTTGGATCTTTACCTGGCTTGGGTATCAATGTGATGCTAGCTTCATAAAATGATTTGGGGAGAGTTCCATCTTTCTCAATTGCCTGGAATACTTTCAATAGGATTGGTATCAGTTCCTCCTTGTATATCTTGTAAAATTATGCTGGAAATCCATCTGGTCCAGGACTTTTTTTTGTAGGTAGTATTCTTATGGCATAGTCAATTTCCTGGATTGTCATAGGTCTATTTAGGGTCTCATTTTCTTCTTGTTTCAACCTAGGGAGGTTGTGTGATGTCAGAAAGTCCTCCATTTTCTTTAGGTTTTCAAGCTTGTTTCCAGACAAGTGTACACAGTAGTCACTGGTAATCTTTTTTATTTCTTCAGAGTCAGATGTGACTTCATCTTTTGCATCTCTGATCATGTTTATTTGGGCTTTTTCTCTTTTTTTCTTGGTCAGTTTAGCTGGGGACCACTGATCTTGTTTATCCTTTCAAAGAACGAGCTTTTTGTTTCATTGATTTTTTTGTATTATCTTTTTGTCTTCTATGTCCCAGATTTGGGCTTTTATTTTGGTGATCTGGATTCTTCTGCTGAAGTTAGGATTTTGTTGGTCTTGCTTTTCCAACTTCCTTAGGCGACTTGTTAGGCTGTTAACTTGTGTCTTTCCATTTTCTTCATGTGCGTTTGTAGAGATATGAATTCCCCTCTTACTACTACTTTCATGGCATCCCAGAGATTTTGGTAAGATGTTTCTTCAGTTTCATTTGTTTCCAAGTATCTTTTGATTTCTGTTTTGATTTCTGTGTTGACCAGAAGTTGCTTAGCATCATGCTGTTTAGTGTCCATGTCTTTGTGGGTTTGGGGGGTACCTTGTTGGTGTTAATATTTATTTTTATTCCACTGTGGTCTGAGAAGGTGCATGGCAAAATTTCAATCTTATGAAATGTGTTTATGCTTGATTTGTGGTCAAGGTTGTAGTCAATCTTAGAGTATGTTTCATGCAGTGATGAGTAGAATATATATTTTGTGGTCGTTGGTGGAGTGTTCTGTAGGCATCAATTAAGTTCATTTGGTCGAGTCAGATTGAGGTTCTGGATCTCCTTCCTGATTTTTTGTCCTGATGATCTGTTTAGGGTTGTGAGTGGGGTATTAAAGTCCCCAGCTATGATAGTGTTAGAGTCAATATCTTTTTTAAGTTTGCCTAGAGACTTCTTTATGAAAGTTGGTGCTCCTATGTTGGGTGCATATATGTTTAGGATGGATATTTCTTGTTGATGGATTGAACCTGTTATCACTATGCAGTGACCTCTGTGTCCTTTTTAATTTTTGATAGCTTTAAAGGGTATTTTGTCCTAAATTAAGATCACAACTCTTGCTTTCTTTTGTAGTCCATTTGCCTGAAATTTTGCTTCTTATCCTCTTACTTTGAGTCTGTGAGTGTCCTTTCTAGTGAGATGAGTCTCTTGGAGACAATATATTGTTGCCTCATGATATTTTATCCATTTTACCATTCTATGTCTTTTTGGTGGTGCATTTAGTCCATTCACATTCAGGCTAATTATTCAAATGTGAGGGTTTATCCTTGTCATGAGGTTCTTATAGAGTTGTTGTTGTTCCTGTTTGTTTATTGTCTTTCTTTTGGTTTTTGGGTTGATTCATATGCATTTTCAATCTTTTTCCTGTACTCTTGTGAAGAACATTGCTGCTCTTCTTTCCTTTTCTCCTGTGTTTAATACTTTCTTAAGTGTTTCTTGTAGAGGTGGTCTGGAGGCAGCATAAGTTCTTAGGGATTGGATGCCTGGGAAGGATTTTAATTCTCCCAAACTGATGAAGCTTAGCTTGGCTGGGTAGGTTATTCTTGGTTGAAATTGTTTATCTTTGAGAACTTTGAATATTGGGCTCCAAGCTCTCCTAGCCTGAAGTGTTTCTGTAGATAAATCTGCTGCTATTCTAATTGATCTTCCCTGGTAGGTAGTCTGACCTTTTTCTCTTGCTGCCTTTAGGATTTTTCTTTTATATCTACTTTGTTTAGGTGAATTATTATGTCTGGGCATTGGTCTTCTCATTTGTTGTCTTGCAAGGGTTCTCTGAATCTCTTGTATTTGAATTTTTGCATCACTGATGAGATGAGGGAAGTTTTCTTGAATAATTTCATGTAATGTTTGTTCCAGGGTAGTCTCTGCCTCTCTTTCTGCCTTGGAAGTGCAATTACTCTTAGGTTCGGTCTCTTGAATTAATCACTCATCTCTTGAAGGTTTTGTTCTGTCTTTTTAAGCTTCTTTTCTATGTTTTTGACAGTTTGAGTTCATTAGTTCTATATTTTGGTCTTCAAACTCTGAGATTCTTCTGCTTGGGTAATTCTGCTTTCCAATCTTATTAGTTTGTTATTTATTTCAATCACAATATTCTTTACTGCTATTATCTCAGCTATCAACTTCTTCCTATTTTCCTCTTCTTTCTCCTCAATTCTTTTTATTCTCTCTATTAATGTCTTGACGTCTAGGTTTGTAGTATTTGACCAGTCATTCTGGGGCGCTTCATTGTTTGCATTCTGAAGTCTGTTTTCCCAGTTATTGACCTCCCAGGGGTCTGTGTGAGACCTATATTCTTCTTTTGGGTTTTCTTCATTTGTGTAGATTTTCCTCCCCACTTATTCCTTTCTTCCCCAACTTCTTTAATTCTGTTGTTCAGGGGTGGCAAAGCTACTTTTACTTTTGTCTGCTCAATCTCCTATTCTTCCTTATGTGAATCCTCTGGCTTTGTTCAATTCTGAAGCTAGACTGTAGGTTGGGTGCTATACTTTTTGCAGTTTTGAGTTTAATTGAGGGGGGAGCTGTGATTCAAAATCTATCTGCAAATCCCAGTATCCACCGACAGGTGTATGGATACCCTGGAACCCACTTTCCACTGCCTTGCAATCTGTCCATGCAGTGGGGGTATAGGTTTGCTCCCTGAAAGCAAAGTGAAGTAAGAAAAAGGAAAAGAATGGAAAGAGGGGGGAGAAGAAGGTGGAGAGAGAGAAGAGTAAGAGGGAAAACAGGCAAACATACCAACTAACAAATGAAAAGAGACACAAAGACAGATAAGAGTAAGAAAAAAAAGTTAAACATCCAATCATACTGACACACAATCTAACCAATCTCCTTATTGATGTACTATTCCCTTACACAAACATTTTGTCTAAAGAAAAAAAATCAGTAAACTAACAAACAAAGCAAGTATGAAAACATTATCAATGACAGTAAGAAGAGAGAGAAAAGAGGGGGAAAAGATGAGTAAAACAAACAAAGAATAAAAATTTAAAAAATTAAAACAAGAGAACCAAGCATGCTCTGAGATTGTTCCTCTAAGTCCAATGTCCTTTCAACTCTGATCTCTAACTCTCATTGCAGGCTGGTAGGGTTGCTCACAGCTAGGGTCAGTTGCCCCAGGCCTTCTGTGGAGGGTGGATCATATCTGGGCTCAGTAAGCTTGCTGCCTGTCAAGTCTGCTACTCAGATCTTACCTGTGTCTGATCTAGCATGGAGGGGAGGCTTCTGTCTCTCCCATTTTGATGCTATTACCTTATATTCCAAGTTTGAGGCTGGGCAGAGCTGGGCAGAGTTGGATGAAGCAATGCAGGTCTCTGCCTGGTCTCAGGGCTCCAACTGATCTCTCTGTGGTTCTTTAGATGGCAGCGTGACCCAAACCTTTATTTCTGAAGAGTCTGGTCCATTAGCAGTCTTGCTTGGATTGTGGTGGTGTAGTTTTTCATTGATCTTAATCACAGGGCATGGTAAAGCTACGAGACATCCTAAGGGATCTTCTGTATTCCAGACATACTCTTTCTTACCTCCATTGTGGAATCCAATTTCCCCCCAGTAGTCTAGATTAATCATCCCAGCCAACACTGCAACTCTCGTTTTAGCCTGTTAACTCAGAGAAGTGAAGAACTCAAAGCAGCCAGATGGCAGTCTTAACTTCCAGTTTAATGGAATCATTATTGTGTCTTCTGGTGGAAGTATTCCTCCCCCGGGACTAAAATCTCTAAGCCAGCAGAGCATAAAGTCACAGGACCAAGAAGCAAACATTTTGCTAGCAGGTAACTATGGGTAATAGTGAGTAGTGCCACTCCAATTTCCAGCCCATGATTCTTGGATCCGTGAATCCTGGCTATCAGAGAAACAACAGTGCCACATATTGGACACTGACTCAGAGCATGTATGCTTCTGAAGAACCTTTCCCCAGCCCTGCAAGGTATTGCCATCTAGCTCGTATAGTAACTGCAACTTCAAAAAGCCATTCCACAATTTTATCAAGATAACTGCTTAAGGATGGTGGGGAACATGGTAAGATCAGTTAATTCCCCAAGAATGGTCCATTGCCATATTTATTTTGCTGAGAAGTGAGTTCCTTGAACAGAAGCAACACTGTGTGAAATATCACGACAGTGGATAAGACATTCTATAATTCTATGGATGTTAGTTTTAGCAGAAGCATTGCATTCAGGGAAGGCAAATCTGCATCCAGAGTAAGTCTTTTATTTCAGTAAAGACAAAATGTTGCCCCTTCCATAATGGAAGCAGTCCGATGTAATCAACCTGTCACTAGATAGCTGGCTTGTCACCCCAGGGAATGGTGCCACACTGGGTACTCCGTGTTGGTCTCTGCTACTGGCAGGTTGGGCCTTCAGCAGTGGCTGTAGCCAGGTCAGCCTGGGTAAATGGAAGCTCATACTGCATAACCTCTATCCCCTCTACTTTGAGCCCATTGGACAATGACAAGAGTGTCTGGGGCAAGGGACTGACTGATATTCACAGAACAGGTTATCCTATTCATTTAATTATCAAAATTCTTCTATGCTGAGGATGACTCTTTGGTGAGCATTCACATAAAACACAAATATTTTCATATTCCTTGCCCCTTCATAGCAGTGTATCCACATACATCTTCAAATGTATTTATCACCAATTTTCCAAACATATTCTTCTCAAGTCCCTGATTATCTAGCCAAACCATTGACTAGAGCCCATGAATCAGTATATAATCACACATCTGGTCATTTCTCCTTCCAAGCAAAGTGTACAGCCAGGTGTACTACTCAAAATTTTGTCCCCTGAGAATATTTCCCTTCACCACCGTCCTTCAGGTATGTTCCAGAAAGGTGATGGAATGTCTCAGGTGTTCCCCCAAAAATGAACACTTATGTTGTACAAGAAAACCTATACATCAATGTTCATATAAGCTTTATTAATAATAGCCCCAAACTGGAAATAATCCAGATGTCCTTCAATGACTCAATAGTTTAAAAACTGTGGTACATTCATACCAAAGGAATACCACTTAACAATTAAAAGTAACAAATTATTGATATGGCAACAATTTAGGTGGATCTCAAGGGAATGAAACTGAATGAAAAAAAGCCAATGCCAAAAGGTCACATACTGCTGGATTCTGTTTATATAATATTCTTGAAATGACCAAATTATAGAAATGAAGAACAGATTACTGGTTGTCAGGGATGGGGGTGAGGAGAAGAAGGGAGAAAGGTGTGGCTATAAAAGGGCGACATGAGGAATTCATGTGGTGATGCAAGTGCACTGTATCTTAACTCTATCGCTGTCAGTGTCATGGCTTTGATATTGTACTATAGGTTTGTATTAGTCCATTCAGGATGCTATAACAAAATATCATAGTCTGGGTGGTTTAAACAAAAGGCATTTATTTCTCACAGTTATAGAGGCTGGGAACTACAAGATTAAGGTGCAGGAAGATTCAGTTCTTAGTGAAAGCTCTCTTCCTGGGTTGCAAACTGTTGTCTTCTTGCTGTAGTTTCACATGGTGAGGAGAAAAATAACTCTGGTCTCTCTTTCTCTTCTTACACAGACACTATTTCTTCATGGGGTGCCCACCCTCATGACCTCATATAAACTTAATTGTCTCCAAAAAAGCTCCACCTCCAAATTCCATCCCACTAAGGGTTAGGATTCAACTTAATGAGTTCTGGGAGAACACAAACATTCAGTCTATAACAAGGTTTTTAAAAATTAGTAAAATATACATAATAGGAAGGTAAGCATAGAAACTACTTTTAAGCATAAAATTCAGTGCATTAAGTATATTAGCAATGTTGTATAACCATCACCACTATCTAGTTCCAAAAAATTCCATCACTCAAAACAAAAACCTGCAACCATAATTCCTTATTGTCCCTTCCACTCAACCTCAATTAACTTTAGTCTATTTTCTGCCTCTATGAATTTGCCTATTTGTACTATAGCTTTGCAAAATGTTATCATTGGATGGAACTGAGTAAAGGGTAAACAGAATTTCTCTGTATTAGTCTTTAAAACTGCATGTGAATCTATAATAATCTCAAATTTTTACAAAGAAAATCACACATCTTTTATTATTTATATGGTTGCTATTATTATTATTATTATATTATTACTATTATTATTATTGGCATATATCAGAGATATTGAGGGTTCAATTTCAGACCACCACAATAAAGCAAATGTCACAATAAAGTGAATCACACCATTTTTTGGTTTCCCAGTGCATATAAAAGTTATGTTTATACTATATTGTAGAGCAATAGAATTATGTCTAAAAACATACTTAATTTAAACATATTTTATTGCTAAAAATGCTAATGATCATCTGGGTCTTCATTGAGTCATGATTTTTTTACTGGTAGAGAGTCTTGCCTCAATGTTCATAGCTGTTGGCTAATCAGGGTGGTTGCTGCTGTAGGTTGGACTGGCTGTGGCATAACAACAATGAAGTTTGCTGCTCAATTGACTCTTCCCTTCACAAAAGACTTCTCTGTAGCATGTGATGCTGTTTGATAACATTCTACCCACTGTAGAATTTATTTTTAAATTAGAACCAATCCTCTCAAATTCTGCCATTGCTTTATCAAATAGGTTTATGGAATATTCTTAATCCTTTTTGTCATTTCAGCAATATTTACAGTGTCTTCATCAGGAATAGATTCCATCTCATGAAACCACCTTCTTTGCTGATCCATAAGAAACAGCTCCTCATCTATTAAAGTTTTATCATAAGATGGCAGCAGTTTAGTCACATCTTCAGGATCCACTTCTAGTTCTCTTGTTTTCACTACATCTGCAATGACTTCCTCCACTGGAGTCTTGAACCCCGCAAAGTCATCCATGAAAGTTGAAATCAACTACCAAACTCTTGTTAATGTTGATATTTTGACCTCTTTCTAAGAATTCTAAGTGTTCTTAATGGTATCTACAATGGTGAACCCTTTCCAGAAGGTTTTCAATGTACTTTGCCAGGGCTATCACAGAAATAATTCTCTATGACAGCTATAGCCTTACATAATGTAGTTCATAAATAATAAGACTTGAAAGTCAAAATTATGCATTAATCCATGATCTGCAGAGTGAATGTCATGTTAGCAGGCATTAAAACAATATTAATTTCCTTGTACATCACCATCAGAGCTCTTGGGTGATCAGGTGCATTGTCAATGAGCAACAATATTTTGAAAGGAATCATTTTTCTGAATAGTAGGTGTCAACAGTGGGCTACAAACAGATATGCTGTCATCCAGACTTTATTGTTCCATTTATAAAGCACAGACAGAGTAGATTTAGCATAATTCTCAAGGTTCCTAGAATTTTCTACACAGTAAATGAGCATTGACTTCAACTTAAAGTCACCAGCTGCATTAGCCCCTGATAGGAGAATCAACCTGTCATTTGAAGATCTGAATCCAGGCATTGACTTCTCTTTAGCTATGAAAGTTCTGACAGCATCTTCCAATAGAAAGTTGTTTTATCTACATTGAAAAGGTGGGGGGGCGGGGAGGTGGGATTGGCAGTAGTGGGAATCTGCCTGGGGAAGGGGGGCACACCTCATCAACAAGGGTACCTGCATAATGAATATTTGTATACCTAATCCTGAACTGTACTCCACAATTTTAAAATAAAAAATTTAAAAGTTAAAAAAGAAAATCTGTTGTTCAGTGTAGTTACCTTCATGAATGACCTTAGCTACATCTTCTGGATAACTTGCTGCAGCTTCTTTATCAGCACCTACTGCTTCACCTTGCACTTTTATGATATGGAGATGGTTTCTTTTCCTTAAACCCCATGAACCCAATCTCTGTGGTAGCTTCCAACTTTTCTTCTGCAGCTTCCTCACCTTTCTCAGCATTAATAGAATTGAAGAGAGTTAAGGCCTTGCTCTGGGTTAAGCTTTGGCTTAAGGGAATGTTGTTGCTGGTATTATTTTCTATCCAGACCGCTCAAACTTTCTCCATACTAGCAGTAAGGTTATTTTCCTATCTTATCATGCGTGTGCTGAATGGAGTAACACTTTTAATTTTCTTCAATAAACTTCATTTGCATCCAAAACTTGGCTAACTGTTTGGCATAAGAGTCCTAGCTTTTAGCCTCTTGGCTTCTGACATGCCTTTCTCACTAAACTTGATCACTTTTAGTGTTTGATTTAAAGTGAGAGATGTGTCACTCTTCCTTTCACTTGACCACTTAAAGGTCACTTTAGGGCTATTAATTGATCTACTTTTAATATTGTTGTGCCTCAGGAAATAGGGAGGTTCAAGTAAAGTGAGAAAGATAGGGCAAGGGGCTTTTGATGGAGGATTCAGAAGACATACAACATCCATCCATTCAATTTGTCCTCTTATGTGAGCATGGTTCATGGGACCTCAAAACAATTCTAACAGTAAAATAAAAGATCACTGATCACAGACCACCATGGCAGATATAATAATAGTGAAAAAGTTTGAAATATTGCCAGAAGTACCAAAATGTGACACAGACATAAAGTGAGCACATGCTGTTGGAAAGTGGCACTGACAGACTTGGTCCAAATAGGGCTGCCACAAAGTTTCAATTTGAAAAAAATGCAATATCTGCAAAGCCCATCAAAGTGAAGCATAGTAAAATGACGTAGGCCTGTAGATGGTGAGTATGCAATCTTTCTAAAAGATGTTTAAACTGCTTCATTGACATTTGCAGTATTCTTCTGAATTTTGCTATCCAATACAGTAGCCACTAATCACTTGTAGCTTTTTAAATTTACATCAACTGAAATTAAATGAAATTAAAAATTCAGTTTTTTATTCACACTAGCCACCTTTCAAGTGTTCAATAGCCACATGTGGCTACTGTCTACTAAACTGGGTAGCACAAATGTAGAACATTTGCATAACTGCAGAAAGTTGTATTGAAAAGCGTTATTCCAGAATCTGGGGCTACAGTGTAAAACTTCAAATCACTAAAAGAAAAAAGAAAATAAAAGCAAGCCAATCAGTGCAGGAAGTGAGGAGAAAAGGAAATAAAATAATAATAATAAACAGGTATTATAACAAACAGGAGACACAAAAGAAAATGCTAAAACAGTTCCAATGTATCAGCAATCATAAGAAAAGTCAAGAGTCTGAATTCAGACTGCCTGAGAGGGGAGCTGAGTAAGACTCATTGCCATAGCAACCTTTCACTACCCTTGCGAACTCATTTGTGTAGCCTCTGCACAATACAGCAATGTTACCTCAGGGGTGGAGAGCTCCTCCCTAATCCCCATGGGGGGGGGTTAATTGTGTACACAGGTGGGAAGTTTGAGTGCTCCCCTCACTCCCCCTTGAAGGCTTATGACAGACAGAAATCTTGGGTAGTCCCCACAGCCCCACTCACCACTTAGGTTGGCTGGATACTTCCTGTGAGGCAACACAGGCCAAGCTGAAAGCCCACAGCCACCACTGCAGCTGGTTATCTCCAGGTGGCAAGTGCCGCCTCCTGGTCAGAGGTCAATGGGCACACCCTATTACATCTGATATAATGCCTCAGCTTTCCGGGGGGAGGTCTGATTTCAGGCCCCAGCTAGCACCATTATCTAAGTCACCCTGGCTACTCAGGACACCTTGAGCCTGTGCAGGTACCCAGCACAGCACCACCACAGCTGGTAATTTAGAAACTCACCACACTAAGGCTATATATAACCAAGAGAACCCAACAGTACTTACATAAGCCCACTGCCAACCCATAATAGGAAGAAATAGTCTACTCAAATAAGAAGGAAACAGAAAAATAATGCTGACAATATGATAAAATAGAGTTTGTCAACACCACCAAAAGACCACACTACCTAAACATAGACACAAAAATTCTCAACAAAACAGCAAATCAAATTCAACAGCACATTTATAAAAAATCCACCATGATCAAGTGGATTTTATTCCAGCAATGCAAGCATGGTTCAACATATGCAAGTTAATATACGTGATCCACTACATACACTGAATTAAAGACAAAAATCATATGATCATTTCAATAGATGTAGAAAAAGCATTTGACAGAATTCAGCATCCCTTCACGATAAAAACTCTCAACAAAATAGGCATAGAAGAAACATTCCTCAAAAAAAAAAGCCATTTGCAGCAAACCCACAGCCAATGTCATCCTGAATGGAGAAAAGTTGAACACATTCCACTTCAGAACTGGAATAAGGCAAGGATACCGACTTTCACCACTCTTATTAAACATAGCACTGGAAGTCCTGGCCAGAGGAATCAGGAAAGAGAAAGAAGTAAAAGGTATTCAAATTGAAAAAGAAGAAAAAACTACCTCTGTATGGTGATGATATGGTCTTACATAGCTAGAGAATCCTGAAGACTCCCCCAAAAGACTCTTGGATCTATGAATTTGGTAAAGTTTTAGGATACAAAAACACACAAATCAGTAGCACTGCTATAAACCAACAGTGACTAAGCTGAGAATGAAATCAATAACTCAATTTCATCTACAATTGTAGTCAAAAGCTACTAAAATATCTAGGACTGTATTTAACCAAGGAAGTGAAAGATCTCAACAAGAATAACTACAAAACACTGATGAAAGTAATTGTAGAGGACACAAAGAAATGGAAAAATGTTCCACACTCATAGATTGAAATGATCAACATTGTTAAAACAACCATATTACCCAAAGTGACCTACAGATTAAATGCAATCCCTATTAAACTACCAACATCATTTTTCACAGAATTAAACAAAACAACCCTAAAATTAATAAGGTACTTTAAAAAGAGCCAGAATAATCAAAGTAATACTAAGCAAAAAGAACAAAGTTGGAGGTATTACGTTACCTGACTTCAAATTATACTACAAGACTATAGTAATCAAAACATCATGGTACTGGTACAAGAGCAGATATATGGACCAAGGAAGCAGATTAGAGAATCCAGAAATAAACCCAAATACACACAACCAACTGATTTTTGACCAAGCAGACAAAAACATGCACTTGGGAAAGGACACCCTATTTAACAAATGGTGCTGGGAAATTGGATAGCTACATGCAAAAAAATAAAACTTGATCCCTATCTCTCACCACATACAAAAATTAACTCAAGATGGATTAAAGACACAAATACCAGACCTAAAATTATAAAAAACATAGAAGAAAATCTAGGAAAAACTCTTCTGGACATTGGCTTGGGCATATTTATGCCTAAAACCCCCAAAGCAAATGCAGTAAAAACAAAAATAAATAAGTAGAATTAATTAAACTAAAAATTTTCTGCACAACAAAAGAAATAAACATCAGAACAAATAGACAAACTACATAATGGGAGAAGATATTCACAAACTATGCATCGGGCCAAGAACTAATATCCAGAATCTGCAAAGAACTCAAACAAACAAAACAGAAAAAAAAAAATGACTCCATTAAAAAGTGGGCAAATGACATGAACAGACATCTCTCAAAAGAAGATATACAAATGGCCAACAAACATGAAAAAATGCTCAACTTCACTCATCATCAGGGAAATGCAAATTAAAACCACAATAAGATATCACTTTACACCAGTCAGAATGGCCATTATTAAAACATCAAAAAACAATAGATGCTGATACAGACGCAGTGAAAAGGGAACACTTATACACTGTGGTTGGAAGTGCAAATTAGTAAAACAACTATGGAAATTGGTATGGAGAGTTCTCAAAGAACCAAAAGTGGATCTACTATTGGGCCCAGCAATCCCAATACTAGATATCTATCCAAAGGAACTGAGGTCATTATGCAAAAAAAGACACCTGCACTCACATGTTTATCTCAGCATAATTCACAATTGCAAAGATGTGTAATCAACCTAAATGCCCATCTACCAATCAGTGATATAGATACATATAGATATAGATACACCATGGAATATCATTCAGTTGTCAAAAAGAAAGAAATGTCTTTTTCAGCATATGGGTTGGGATTGGAGAACATCATCCAAAGTGAGCTAACTCAGGAAGTGCAAAACAAAAACCGCATGCTCGCACTTATGAGTGGGAGCTAAACTAAGGATCTAAAAGGCATAGACAATGGTAATTGGACATTGGAGACTCAGAAGCGGGGAGAGTGGGACAGAATGGAGGAATGGGCAGTAGGGTTGGCTCCATGTTTTCGCTATTGTGAATAGTGTAGTAGTATACATTGTGTGTGCAGGTGTCTTTTTTGTAGAATGATGAATATTCCTCTGGGTATATTCCCAGGAGAGGGACTGCTGGACCTTACGGAAGATCAATTTTTAGTTTATTTAGGAATCTCCACACTGCCTCCTTTTTTAAATTTAATCTAATTTAATTTTAAAGACGTGGGGTACAATTCAGGATTAGGTATACAAGTGGACATAGTACAGGTAAAGTTTGGGCCTCTTTTCGGTCCCCACTTTGCCTAGTTTGAGATCAGGTACCCTTATTGATGCTGTGTGTCCCCCACCCCCCACCCTGGTATTATCCTGCTACTGCCAATTCCTTTCTTATAGTATCATGGTAAATGTTCGGGGTCCAATTATGAGTTATGCTTTCCATAGAGGTTAAACTAGCTTGCACTCCCACCAATAGTGTTCCTTTTTCTCCACACCCATGCAAGCGTCTGTTGTTTTATGACTTATTAATGATAGCTATCCTTACCAGGGTTAGGTGGGCTGTATATTTGATTTGAATTTCTCTGATGATCAGGGAGGCTGAGCATTTTTTCATGTGTCTGTTGGCTACTTGTATGTCGTCTTGTGAAAAGTGTTTGCTCATGTCATTTGCCCACTTTTTAATGAGGTTGTTTGCTTTTTTCTTCTTTTTTTTTTTGAGTTGGAGTCTCACTCTGTCACCCAGACTGGAGTGCAGTGGCCACTCCCAGCCACCGCAGCCTCGACCTGCTGGGCTCTGGCAATCCTTCCCCCTCAGCCTTCCAAGTAGCTGGAATTACAGGCGCGCGCTACCACGCCCGGTTGATTTTTTGATTTATGGTAGAGATGAGGTCTCGCTGCCCAGGCGGGTCTCGAACCCACAGGCTCAGGCAATCCACTCACCTCAGCCTCCCAGAGGCTTGGGATTACAGGCTGAGCCACTGAGCCCGGCTTGCTTTTTTCCTTTCACTATGAGCTCCTTATAAATCTTGGATGTTAGGCCTTTGTCAGATGCATAATCTGCAATATTTTCCCCCATTCCAAGCATTGTATCTTTACTCTCTTGATGGTTTATTTTGCTGTGCAGGGTCCCACTCATCTATCTTAGCTTTTATAGCATTCACTTTGGGAAACCTGGTCAAGAATTTGTTGCCTACTCAATGAGAATTAGGACATCTTCTACATTTTCTTCTAGGATTCTTACAGTTTGAGGTTTTACATTTAGGTGTTTCATCCATTTTGTGTTGACTTTTGTATGTTGTGATAGGTAGGGGTACACTTTCATTCTTCTGCATGTGGTCAGCCAGTTTTCCCAGCATCATTTGGGAAATGATGGTCTCTTTTTCCAGTGAATGTTATTGGTCGCTCTGTTGAAGATGAGTTGGTTGAGACATTGCATTTTGGCTTCCAAAATCTCTGCTCTGTTCCATTGGTCTATGTACATATTCTTCTACCAAGACCAGAATGTTTTGGTTAATGAAGGCTTGTATAAAGTCTGGAAGTGTTATATCTCCTGCTTTGTTATTGAGGATTGTTTTGACTATCTGTGCCCTTTTTTGTTTCCATCTGAATTTCTGTATTATCATTTTCAGGACTGAGAAAAATGATGTTCATAATTTGATGGGTATTGCATTGAATCTGTAGATTGTCTTGGATAGGATGAATATATTGACAATATTGAGCTTCCAATCCATGAGCATAGAATGTTTTTCCATTTGTGTCATCCTTGATTTTTTTTTTTTTGAGCAGGATTTTGTAGTTCTTATTGCAAATGTCTTTCACATCTCTGGTTAGGTGGATGCCAAGGTTTTTCTTTCTTTCTTTCTTTCCTTCCTTCCTTCCTTCTTTCTTTCTTTCTTTCTTTCTTTCTTTCTTTCCTTTGGCTATTGTGAATGGTATTGTACTATTTACTTGAGTCTGCCTGTTTGTTACTGGTGTATAGGAATGCAACCATCTTTTGCATGTTGATTTTGTACCCTGAGACTTTACCAAAGTAATTTATCATTGCGAGGAGGCTTTTGGCAGACTCCCTAGGGTTTTCTTTATTATTTTTATTTATTTATTTATTTTAATTATAAAGATGGGGGGTACAATTCAGGGTTAGGTATACAAACACTGATTATGCAGGCAGTTTCCCTCAACTGCCAATCCCACCCTCCCTCCCCTGACAGTTTCCCATTACTGCCAAATGCTTTCTTATATTATTATAATTGTTCAAGGTCCGCTTATGAGTAAGAAGATATGGTACTCTGTTCTTTGTTTCTGTGATAGATCAGTGAGTATGATTGACTCTAAATCCATCCAAGTTGCTGCAAAGTCCATATATTTGTCCTTTATGGCTGCTGCTAGGGTTTTCAAGGTATAAAATCATGTCATCTGTAGGGAGTGGATGAGTGCTGTTCAAAGAACAGACCTGGAGCAAAGGCAAGGCCCCAAGAGAAGGCAAAGTCCTGCTTGGTTTCTCCACACCTTAGCCAAAGAGCAAGGGATGCAGCCTTGTACATGGAACGGCATCACAGAGCCCACACATCCAGTTGCAAACAGGACAGAGAAAGCCTTACCAACAACAAGATAACCACGGAACAGCTCCCTCATAGACCATGAACCCCTCCCAACTTCTTTTGTGCTTGATTATAATATAAACATGCTGAGCCAATTCGGGGTGACTTCTCCCCCATCAGAGGAAAGTGTCCCACCTGGCCCCAGCTTTTCTTTACGTCTTTGTGTCTGTGTCTTTCTTAATCTCTTGCTGTTCTCTCTTGGAATCCTCAAGGCAGCTGCATGGGCCGCGGCAGCCATCCACAAAGAGGAATAACTTAACTTCCTATTTTCCTATTTTGATACTCCTGATTTCCTTCTCTTTCCTGATTGCTCTGGCTAGGATTTTCAACACTATGTTAAACAGGAGAGGTGAGAGTGGGCATCCCATGGGTTCTGATAAGTTGTTTTGTTGTTTTGTTGTTTTCCAGAAATCTTTTTATTTCTGTCTTGATTTACAGGTTGACCCATAAGTCATTCAGTAGAGTGCTATTTAGTGGCCATGTCTTTGTGTGTTTTGAGGGAATCTTGTTGGTGATGGCATTTATTTTTATTCCATTGTTGTCTGAGAAGGTGCATGGTATTATGTTAATCTTTTGAAATTTGTTCACGCTTGATTTATGTCTGAGAATGTGATCGATCTTGGAGTCTATTCCATGTACACATGAGTACAACGTATGCTCTATAGATGTTGGGTGGAATGTTCTATAGATGTCTATTAAATCCATTTGATCAAGCATCACATTAGGTTTCCAGATCTCTTTGTTGGTGTTTTGTCTCAATAATCTGTCTAGGGCTGTTAGTGAGGTATTTAGATCTTCAACTATGATTGTGTGAGTATTAATGTCCTCTCTTAGTTTACTTTGCAGTTGTTTTTTATAAAACCTGGTGCTCCTGTGTTGGGTGCATATATGTTTAAGATGGATACTTCTTGCTGGTGGAGTAAGCCTTTTACCATTATGTAGTGTCCTTCTGTGTTCTTTTTAACTTTTGATGGTTTGAAGTTTGCTTTGTCTGATATCACAATAGCTACAACTGCTCTCTTCTAGTTTCCATTTGACTGAAAGACCACTTTCTTGTCCCCAACTTTGAGCCTGTGGACATCCTTTGCAGTGAGATGAGTTTCCTGGAGGCAGCAGACTGTTGGATCATGCTTTTTATCCAGTTTGCCACTCTATGTCTCTCTAGTGGCTCATTTAGTCCATTCACTTTCAAGCTGATTATTGAAATGTGAAAGTTTATCCCTGTCATAGGGCTCTTAGGTGGTTGCTTTGTTTTTGGTTTTACTTTGGTACTTATATCTGTGTGTATTTTCATTTTTGTGAGTGCTGTGTATGCTCTGTTGACTCCGTGCTTGCCTGTACTTTGTGATGGGTTTGACTGTCCCCCCCCCCCCCGTGTTTAACACCTTCTTAAGCATCTCCTGAAGGGCTGGACTTGAGACAGTCATATTCTCTTAGGGGTTGGATGTCTGGAAAGGATTTTAATTTTCCATGACTGATGAAGCTTGGCATGGTAGGGAATTCTTTGTGGAATTGCTTATTTTTAAGTATGTTAAAAATTGGACTTGGACCCCACTCCCTTCTGGTTTGTGGTTATTCTGCAGAGAAGTCTGGAGCAATTCTGATGGGTCTTCCCCTGTGGGTAGTCTGATCTTTCTCTCTTGCTGAGTTTAGGATTTTTTCTTTCATGCTTACCTGTGGAGGCATATTACTATGTGTTTTGGGGATGATTTTCTCATATGATACATTGTGAAGGTTATCTGAATCTCTTGTACTGGATGGTCACCTCTCTAGTGAAATGTAGGAACTTATTTTTCTTTTCTCTTTTTTTTAAGCAAGAAAATAGGATTTGTTGGGAGGACAGAAAAGTTCCCACAGTGGGAGGGGACCTGAAGGGGTTGCCCTAGGAAGTTTTCTTAAATGACTTCATGGAATGCTTGTTGCATGGTGTTTTCAGTTTCTCTTTCTGTTTCAGGGACACAAATCAGGCATAGATTTGACTCCTTGACATAGTTCTACATTTTTAAGAAGCACTGTTCCTTTTTGAGTTTTTTTCCCCATGTTTTTGGTAGACTGTATTAATTCCATATTTTTGTCCTTAAGCTCTGGGATTTTTTTCCTCTGCTTGGTTGATTCTACTTCCTATGCTGGTCACTGTGTTTTTGATTTCCAGAATGAAATCCTTCATTTCTATTATTTAAGAATAGGCTTTTCTAAAATTGGCCAACTCCATTTTACTTCCTGTACAACTTCTGTGAATTTTGCTTCTAGTTTCTCTTGGTTCTCTCTGTTCATTTTAGCCATCCAATTTCTGATTTCTGTAACTATCATCTGGGGCAGGTCATTCTGGGGAGTTTCCATTGTTTCTGCTTTGATAGCTATTTTTTGGGGCATTGTCTCTTATGTTTGCCTATGTTTTTTCATTGATTTCTTTCTCATTTGTGTCAGGTCTCTTTTGTCTCTATAATTCCTCTTTATTTTTGTTGCTCTGAAGCTAGTCAGTGACTCTTTGGTCTAGGGTCTTTTGTGTTGTTCAATATAAGTCACTCAGTGAGAGAGGGAGAGGCATTCAATTCTGCTCCTTGATTCAGCCTGTGGCAGGTTTTGCTTCTATAGATTTTCTCTCCTGCTCTTAATCAAGTTGGGTTAGTTTTCAGTCCCTGCTGCTAACACTCTTCAGAAAGAAAGTTGGGGGATGGTCTTCTCAGCTGCTATCTGCAGTTTGCAGCCCAGAAGTCTTCCCACCCAGTAAGCCTTCAGATGTCTTTCATGTCTCTCCTTCCCTGTTGAAGTCCACACTCTGCTGTTGAAAAAGAGAGTTTCCTGCCACGGAGGAGGGGGGAATCTTCCCTGTAGGCATGCTGCACTTGGAGGTGATTCTTTCTGATCTGGCTGGGGAAACAGTCGTGGAAGAGAAGGTTGTAAGGAAGAAGTCAGAGTGGTATTTTAGAAACCAAGGGAGAAAGAACCATCAAGAAAAAGGGAGTGGTCAAAAAGGCCAAACTCACCTGAGAGGTCAAGATAAGCCTGTAAAGATCCAAGAGAACTAAGTTGATAAAAGGTCATTGATGACCATTGCCTGGATAAAAGCAAAAATGGATGACCCTTACCCAAATCTTTCCCTTTGCCTCTTTTCTCTACTTCTCAGAACATCTGTCCCAAAAGTTTGATGAATTTGAGGGAAAATCACTTCCTATCCCAAGTTTATAGGGGGTACAAAAAACCAGAATTATCTTTCGGGAGGCAGGCTCCTTGTAGCACAGGCTGCCCCCACTAGCAAAGTGTTCTAGAAACCCATTGGCATCAGTGTACCAGCTAGTGTCGTGAGGGAGTATGTTTGGTCAGTGAATTTTTTAAATATTCTTTCAGCACATTTACCCATTTCATGATGAATGATTTACAAACACACCTGCCCACACCGCACTGAGTGTTCTGCTGTTTTTGACCAAGAATGGCATGCCCCCCATGCTCCACCCTCCTTATTCACCCAATCTCCCCCTGAGGAACTTTTTTGTTGTTGTTGCCCCAGATGAAAAAAATCCTCAAAGAGAAAAGTTTTGCCAATGTGGAAGAAGTGAAACCAAAAACAGCAAAAGCACTAAAAGGCACCAAAATTAATGAGTTCAAAAACTGTTTTAAGCAGTGGAAAAATCATCTAGATAGCTGTATTGCATCAAATAGAGTACTTTGAAGGTGACTGAAGTTTAAACATCTAAGAACAAATACATAATTTTTATAAATAAATTCTGGTTTGGGGGGTCCCCCTTCATATTTCCCATAAGCACACCCACCACAGAGCAGACTTCTTTTTTACTTATCATTGTCTGATATGGGTTTACATGCCTAACCCTGGACAACAGAGTAGACACACACACACAAAAAGAATATGGAGAATCTGAACCCAATTACCAGTTTGACTTAACAAATCTATATAGAATGCTAAATCCAACAGGCAGAAACTATTTACTCTTTTTAATTAATAAACCAGTTACTAAAACAGGCCATGTAGTATGGCTCAAAAAAATTCTCAATAAATTCCTAAAGGCCAATATTATACAGGCACACTATTTCAAAACATGGAATAAAATTATACATCAACAACAAAAGAATAGTCAAAAAGCAGCTATGCACTTAGAAACTATAAATGATTTAAAAAAAAAAAAAATCTACTAAGGAACTCAAATTAAAGAGGAAATAAAAATTGAAATTATGAAATATTTATGAATAAAAACCAAAGAAACCATAATATGTCAAAACTTGTAGAATACAAATCTCCATCTCCCTTTTCTTTGTCCCCAGAGAAAAATCATAATTGTGAATTTGGTAAAATTCCTTTCAACCTCTAATCAATATTTGACTAAAGATAAGAAGGATTAGAACAAACTAATAAAACCAGATTAAACAAAATAACTATTTCTTTATACATTCTGGCTACTAATCTTTTTTCCATTATATATGAGGAGGAACCAAAAAACCCAGAAATATCTTTTAGAAGGTAGGTCCCTTGTAGTACACTTGGAATTTGTTCCTCCAGATCAAATGGTCAACCAAAGTTTTTTAATTGAAAGTTTTGGGTCTTTTTTTGAATTGGAGTCTCACTCTGTTGCCCAGACTGGAGTGCAGTGGCCGCTCCCGGCCACCGCAGCCTCGACCTGCTGGGTTCCAGCCATCCTTCCACCTCAGCCTTCCAAGGAGCTGGAACTACCACGCCCAGCTAGTTTTTTATTTATTGTAGAGATGAGGTCTCGCCAAGTTGCCCAGGCGGGTCTCGAACCCACAGGCTCAGGCAATCCACTCACCTCAGCCTCCCAAAGGCGCGGGATTACAGGCTGAGCCACCGGGTCCGGCTAATTGAAAGTTTTTGAGAAAGTTGCATCATGATTTGTGGAAGAACCATCCCACATTGTGGCAAAAATGGTCCTTCCACCATGGCAACATACCACAGAGTGTTCAGCAGTTTTTGACCACTAATGGCATGACCCCCATGTCCCGCCTTTCCTATTCACCTTATCTCACCCTGTGCAACCCCCACCCCATGAAAAAAGTCCTCAAAGGGAAACATTTTGCCGATGTGGAAGAGGCAAAACAAAAAACAGCAGAAGCACTGAACAGCATCCAAATGAACAAGTTCAGAAACTGTTTTGAGCAGCGGAAGAAGCATCTTGATAGGTGTGTATTGCATCAAACAGAATCTTCTGAGGGTAACTGAAGTTTAAACATATAAGAATATACTTTTTTTTGAGTTGTTGATAATTGCCATTCTGACTGGAGTTAGGTGGTATCTCAGTGTGGTTTTGATTTGCATCTCCCTGATGATTAGTGAGGTTGAGCATTTCTTCATGTGTTTGTTGGCTGCTCGGATATCTTCTTTTGTGAAGTGTCTGTTCATATCTTTTACCCATTTTATAATGGGGTTGTTTGTTTTCTTCTTTTCAGTACGTTTCAGTTCCTTGTAGATCCAGGATGTTAAGCCTTTGTCAGACCTGGAGTTGGCAAATACTTTTTCCCAGTCTGTAGGTTGTCTCCCTGCTCTCTTGATGACTTCTACACTGTTGGTGGGAGTGTAAACTAGTGCAACCTCTGTGGAAAGCAGTATGGCGATTCCTAAAAGCTCTAAAAATTGACCTTCCATATGACCCCGCTACTCCTACTGGGAATATACCCTGAAGAACACAAATCACTCTATTAAAAAGATACCTGCACACGTATGTTTATCGCAGCGTTGTTCACAATAGCAAGAACCTGGAAACAACCATGCTGCCCATCAAAAGAGGACTGGATTTTAAAAATGTGGTACATATACACGATGGAATACTACGCAACCATAAAAAAGAACAAAATCATGAATTTCGCTGCAACCTGGATGGAACTAGAGTCTATAATATTGAGTGACCTCTCACAAAAACAAAGATCCGAATATCACATGTTCTCACTCATATAATGGACCTTGAACATCCAATGCAATACTATAAGAAAATGACTGATGGTACTGGGAAACTATGGGGGGGAGGAGGATGGGATTAACAGTAGCAAATATCTGTCAGGGGATGGGAAAACACCTCTTATCAACAGGGTGCCTGAATGAAACGTAATTGTACACCTAACCCTTAACTGTACCCCACAAAACCATAATTAAAAATATTGATTAATAAAAAAGAAAGAAAGAAAGAAAGAAAAGAAAATTGCTTTTAAGCCATTCAGAAAAAGACCAACATGATTAGTTGACACTTGGACATTTTTTACTTAAGTAAAATTTCCTCTATTAATACTTTCACTAAACAAAAAAAAAAAAGAAAAAGAATACACTTTTTTATAAATAAATTCCACTTGGGGGATCCTCCCTCATATGCTCATAAATATCCTCTCACATTCAAATTACAAACATTGGCTGAAAATAAGACAGAACACCAGAGTTTTCTAATGACTACAGGAAAATTTGAAGTTACTCAAAACTCTACCCTTTCCAAAACGATAACAGCAGACAAAGATGATTTTAGAGAGAAGTGCTATAAAAACTACAAAGACAGTTACCAAAAAGCTTCCATTTAAATCTGGAAAGAAAAACACTAAATGTTGCACAATTTATTCTATGCAACCAGTATAACCCTTACACCAAAACCAAGCAAGGTAAACACACACACACACACACACACACACACACACACACACACACACACACACACAATTTGTATACCAATTTCACTAATGAATACAAATAGCAATGTCGATACATTACAAATTACATTACAGAATTACTCCATTTTGACCAAAAAGGGTTTATGCTGCCAAAGCAAGAGTGTTCCAGCATATAAAAAAGCATTTAAAAATTAATCTCATACTGTACATAAATATATTAGATGAGAAAAAAATCTTAGGTCAGCATTAAAAGTCACCAAAAATCATATGGTAAAATTTAACACTAATTTTTGCTAAAACTCTTAACAGAAAAAAATATTAAAAAGAAACTTTCTCCAAATAATAAACAAAACTATTTTTAAAAGGTTTCTATAAGGGAACAACAGACACTGGGGACTACTAAAGTGGGAGAGAGAGAGGAACAAAAGTTGAAAAACCACCCATCAGGTACCATGCTCACTACCTGGGGTTTGAGTTTCATGAGAAACTCAAACCACACCATCACACAATATACCTATGTAACAAACATGCGCATGTACCCCTTGAATCCAAAATAAAATAAAAATTTTTTTAAAGAAAGCAACGGAAAACATTGCACACATAAATAAACGTTATAAAGATTCCTATTAATGTCAGGATTTTTAAAAACATGATCACTATGACTGCGATGATTTCATTTTGCCCTTAAGAACACAACCAATGCAATTTTTAAAAGGAGTTATATTATTGTCTCCCTAGAAAATCCTAGGTAGACTTAGTCAGACAGTTGGATAACTGTCTCATACAAGATATACAAGTATAAGATAAACATTAAAAAATCAATAGCCTTCCTATGTCAGTTATAGTCATACCTTACTTAATAACAGAAATATGTGCTGAGAAATGCATCATAGGCAGTTTTTGTTGTTGAGTAAACATCACTGGGTGTTTAAATATATGAACCACTAACAAACCTAGATGGTATAGCCTATTACACACTATTGCACCTATGCTACAAACTTGTACAGCATGTTACTATACTGTAGGCGGTTGTAACAAAATGGGAAGTATTTGTATATCTAAACATTAAAAAGGTACAGTAAAAAGATTTTAAATGGTACACCTGTACAGGACACTTACCATGAATGGAGCCTGAAGGAATGAAAGTTGCTCTGGGTGAGCCAGTGAGTGAGTAGTGAGTAAATGTGAAGGCTTACGACATTACTGTATAAGCACTGCACACTTCAGATATTCTAAACTCATTTTTAAATTTTTCTTTCTTCAGTAATAAATTAATCTTAGCTTACTGTATCTATTTACCATATTAACTTTTTTTAACTTTTTGACTCCTTTGTAATAATACTTAGCTTAAAATACAAACACTCTACAGCTATACAAAAATATTTTATTTCTTTATATCCTTATTCTGTAAGCTTTGTCTATTTTTTAAATTTTTTATCTTTTAATTTTTTTAATTTTTTTGTTAAAAACTGAGATGCAAACATACACACATTAGCCTAAACCTACACAAGTTCAGGATCATCAATATCACTGTCTTCCACATTTTATCTCACTGAAAGGTCTTCAGGGAAATAACATGCATGGAGCTATCATCTCCTGTGATAACAATGCCTTCATCTAGAATACGTCCTGAAGAACTTGTCTGAGGCTGTCTTACAGTTAATTTTTTTTAATAAGGAGGAGTACACCAAAATAATTATTAAAGTATAGTACAGTAAATATATAAACCAGTAACATCATTGTTTATTATCATTATCAAGTAGTATATACTGTACATAATTGTATATGCTAGACTTTTATATGATTGACAATGTGATAGTTTTATTTACACCAGCATCACAAACATGTAAGTAATGTGTTGTGCTATGATATGCTAAGACAGCTATGATGTCACTAGGCAATAAGAATTTTCATCTCCATTATAATCTTATGGGACCGCCATTTATATATGTGGCCCATTATTGACCAAAACGTTATGCAGTGCATAACTGTATAATCAAATATAAATTATAAAGATAGAATATTCTACTTACAATTAACACAAATCTATTTTAAAACTTAAGAATAATTTTAACAAAAAATCAATTAGACCTATATTAAAGAAAAGATAGCCGGGCTCAGTGGCTCAGCCTGTAATCCTGCGCTTTGGGAGACTGAGGTGAGTGGATTGCCTGAGCCCACAGGTTCTAGACCCACCTGGGCAACTTGGCGAGACTTCATCTCTACACTAAATCAAAAAAGAAGTCTGTACGGGTGTGGTAGCATGCGCCTGTAATTCCAACTACTTGGAAGGCTGAGGTGGAAGGATTGCCAGAGCCCAGCAGGTCAAGGCTGCGGTGGCCGGGAGTGGCCACTGCACTCCAGTCTGGGTGACAGAGTGAGACTCCAACTAGAAAAAAAAAAAAGAAAAGATAAAACTTCATCAAAGAAAATTTGAATGAGTCAACAGTTATAACAAGCTACTTGTCCATGTGTAGAAACAAAACAAGTTACTGGATGGAGGAGACTCAATATTTGGCTTTCCCCAACATAATTATGCAATGTTCATTAAATTCTTATGATTCTGGCTGGGTGTGGTGGTGCATGTCTGTAATTCTAGCTACTGAGGAGGCTGAGAAAGGAGGATTGCTTGAACTCAAGAAGTCTAGGCTGCAGTAAATTATGAAAGAGCAAGACCCTGTCTCAAAAATTTTTTTATAATTCTATGCTTTGTATCTCAAATGATATCTCCTCAAAGAGGTCATTCCTTACCACCTTACCAAAAAGCATTCTGTACTCTGTCTTAGTCCATTTTGTGTTGCTGTAACAGAATACCTCAGACTGGGCAATGCATAAAGAAAATTCCTTACAGTTCTGCAGCCTGAGAAGTTCAAGGGCATGGCTCTGGCTCCTGGTGAGGGTTTTCATGCTGCATTGTATTATGACAGAGAAGGTCAAAAAGGAAGCAGACGCATGAGAAGAGAGGAAAGCTTGAGGGGCATCCTGGTTTTATAACAACATAATCTCATGGGAACTAATTCAGTCTCTCTAGAAAAAAAAAACTCACTTACTACCAAGAGAACAGCATCAAACCATTCAAGAGAGATCTTCCCCTATGATCCGGAAACCTCCCATCAGGCTCTGCTTTCTAATACCATCAAGCTAGGAATCAAATTTCAACACGAATTTTGATGGAGACAAACAAACTATATTCAAATCATAGCATCCCTTTCTGTAATACTCAATCCCCTCAATTAGCCATGCTCTTCTTTATAAATAAATAAAATAAAGCACTAACTTTATATTATATATTTATTGACTTTCTTTTTCTATGTATTTATTGTCTTCCTTTATTAAAAGTAAGTTTCATCAGAGCACATTCTTTTTTTTAATCATCACTATATTCTCAGCTGCAAGATCAGTCAGTCATGGCACATTGTAAGTACTAAATAAATACTTGGAAGAATAAATGAATAAATGAAGGGAAAACATATTACTTTCACATAATTTAGCTATATTAACAAAGTGCTGCGTAGGAAGAATCTTTAGGGGATCTGTTTCAAGAAAGAGATAAGATATGTTTGTAATTTGCACAGCCCTAATGACAGGCAATTGAAAATATTTGATAACTTTTTATTCCCTTATGTATGTATCCTCTTATTCTCAAGTACCACAGAATTTTTATGGGTAGTATTTTACTCTACATAAATGAAACCCATAATTATTTATTTTTGTATTTTTCCAAGACTAATAAATTCATAGTTGAATGAATGTTGTCAAACCTATGAAGTAATTTCCTTAACTTAGTAGGTGGAAAATTGTTAATTCATAATATCTTTATTTCTCAAATCCCATAACTTCTCCTCATCCTACAATACCTAATTGACAACTTTTCTGTTCTAAAAAGTCCATAGGCATTCTTCATTGTGGTGCTCATGACAGGGGAAAGTAAAACTTCATGCTCTCCTTTGATACCAATCAAACCCTCATTTCCCAAGTAGGAATGGATAAGAAAGCTTACATACTGGTCAATAACTGTTTCTATGTTCTGTGGTGTCCCCAACCAAGGTTTGTCACCCCTACTAGGTCGTGTCGGTTAAGGATTTTTTTTCTTCATGAGAGGGTCATTTTTAGTCTTTCCTGTGATGAAATGGGAGAACTTTGAATCCCTTGCCTAATAATCTAAGCAAATAGTCCTTTAAATCAGGGTGGGGGAAAAATAAATAGAATAAAGAGATATACTAGAAAAGTGATATATAGCAAGGACATTTTAATAGAAGAAAAGCAGTCAATGAGAAACAGATGCAAGGGGAATCACTTGTTCTGTATCACTTTCCGGGATTAAATATTGTGTTTCAGGAGGCTTACCCACCAGTGCACCCATCTTCTTGGCAGGCTTTAATAGTTTTGAGAGCATTCGTTTCTGTTTGATGTACTTTGAGTCCTTCATTTTACTTGTACTTGTCCTCTCCACTCAACATTATTTTGAAATACTAACTCCATCTTCTCTTTTTACCAAAATCTTACCTACTCTTCTAATTACAGATCAAGTCTCACCTCCTTGAGCCCTTCTCTGACCTTATACCCAGGGCTCACTGTCTTCTCTGATGTTCCAAATCACTTCTCAGGAGCAAAGCACAGTGAGCAAGTCACTGTAGGGAACACAAGTAAAATTCATTGTCCCTCCCCCTCACCTCATGTCCACTATGCCCAATAGACTTTCTATTCATTTAGGCAAATGAAACAAAACAAACATATACCACAGTAAGAAAAATGTCATCACTAATTCATTAATTGCATGATAATTTACAGAAGGGAAAGATTACTGAACCCTAAAGTAGTGTAGAAAGCCTTTGCCAAGAAGACACTTTACCAAGGTCTGAGGGAATGGATAATATTTAGATAGATGGAAAAGAGGCCATTATAAATGGACAGAGAAGAAGAAAATGAAGAATTATGACAGAAATAAAGAACATGTTTGGGAACAGAATATAGGAAGAACTGTGAACTGTATTCTTTAATGTTTCCAGTCCTGTGCCTCACCATAGTAGGTGCTCAGAAAGCATCCTTGATTGAATGAACTGAAAAAGGCAATGATATTTTTTTGCTAGGTGATAATCAATACATGACCAAAAGTATTAAGGAAATCTAAACTGAGTTTGTCAAAAACAGAAAGAAAGCTCAAAAAGAAGGAAAACAGCCTCTGAGAAAAATGAGATTATGTCAAGAAGCCAAATATATGCCTGACTGGTATCCCTGAAACAGAAAGGAAAACTGAGGACACCATGGAACAAGCATTCCATAAGATCATCCAAGAAAACTTCCCACATCTTGCTATAGAGGCAAGTATTCAAGCACAAGAGATTCAGAAAACCCCCACAAGGTATCACATGAGAAGATTATTCCCAAGACACATAATAATACACCTCCACAAAGTAAGAATAAAAGAAAAAAATCCTAAAGGCAGTAAGAGAGAGAGGTCAGATTACCTACAGGGGAAGACCCACCAGAATCGCTCCAGACTTCTTTGCAGAAAAATTACAAGCCAGAAGGGAGTGGAGTCCAATGTTTAACATTATTAATGATAAGCAATTTCAGTCAAGAATTTCCTGCCAAGTTAAGCTTCATCAGTGATAGAGAATTAAAATCCTTCCCAAACATCCAAACCCTAAGAGAATATGTCACCTCCAGACCAGCCCTTCAGGAGATGCTTAAGAAGATATTGAACACGGAGAGAAAAAATGGTCATAACCATCACAAAAGTACAGGCACACACTGTCAAAAGAGCATACATAGCACTCACAATATGAAAATACACACATATATAAATACCAAAGTAAAAAGGAAGCAAAGCAAACCCATAAGAGCTATAACAGGGATAAACTTTCACATTGCAACAATCAACTTGGAAGTGAACAAACTACATGTGCCACTGAAGAGACACCGAGTGACAAACTGGATAAAAAAGCATGATCCAACAGTCTGCTGCCTCCAGGAAATTCATCTTGCTGCAAAGGATACCCACAGGCTCAAAACTGGGGGCTGGAAAATGGCCTTTCAGCCAAATGAAGAACAGAATAAAGCAGAAGCCTGCTTATATCAGACAAAGCAGACTTCAAATCATCAAAAGTTAAAAAGGACACTACAAAATGACAAAAGGCTCGATATACCAGCAAGAAATATCCATCTTAAACATATATGCACCCAACACAGGAGCACCAGGTTTTATAAAACAGCTACTAAGTAAACAAAAGGAGGACATTGACTCTCACACAATCATAGATGGAGACCTAAATACCCCACTAACAGCTCTAGATAAGTCATCAAGGCAAAAAATCAACAAAGAGATCCTGAACTTTAACTCAACAATCTATCAAAAGAAGAACAAAATTGTGAACTTTGCAGCATCTTGGATGGATTTAGAGACTATAATACTCAGTTATCTATCACAGAAACAAAGAACTGAGTACCACATATCTCACTCATAAGCAGACCCTGAACAATTATCATAATACTATAAGAAAGTGATTAGCAGTAGTGGGAAACTGCCAGGGGCGGTGGGGGAGTACATTTCATCAATAAGGGTACCTGGTCTCAAACCAGGTGAAGTGGGGACCAAAG
This sequence comes from Carlito syrichta, assembly GCF_000164805.1. Classification (NCBI taxonomy): domain Eukaryota; kingdom Metazoa; phylum Chordata; class Mammalia; order Primates; family Tarsiidae; genus Carlito; species Carlito syrichta. The sequence goes on from NW_007234497.1 coordinate 145,342, forward strand.
TGAGGCCCAAACTTTACCTGTACAATGACCACTTGTATATCTAATAATGAATTGTACTCCACATCTTTAAAATTTAAAAAAATAGAAAAAAAGACATCTACAGAACGCTCCACCAGACAACTACAAAGTATACATTCTACTCATCAGCACATGGAACATACTCCAAGATCAATCACACTCGGACAGAAATCAAGCATGAACGAATTTCAAAAGATTGAAATAATACCATGCATCTTCTCAGACCACAGTGGAATAAAAATAAATATTGCCACCAACAAGATATTTCCCAAACACACAAAGACAAGGACACTAAACAACATGCTACAGAAGGAATTCTGAGTTAACATGAAAATGAAGACAGAAACAAAAAGTTTGCTGGAAACAATCAAAAACAAAGACATGTCTTATGAGAACCTCTGGGATGCCATGAAAACAGTGTTAAGAGGAAAATTCATGACATTGCACTCACACATCAAGAAAACAGAAAGATCACAAACAGCAGAATGTTACACCTAAGGGACCTGGAAAGGCAAGATCATCTAAATCCTAAATTCAGCAGAAGAATCCAGACGACCAACATAAAATCACAATTGCAGGACATAGAAGACAAAAATATTATAGAAAGGTTCAACAAGACAAAAAGCTGGTTCTTTGAAAGGATAAATAAGATTTACAGTCCCATGGCCAGATTGACTTTAAAAAAAGAGAGAGAGAGAAAGTCCAAATAAACACAATTAGAAACACAAAATGTGAAGTCACAACCAAACCTGAAGATATTCAGAAGATTGTCAGAGATTACTGTGAACACCTGCATGCAAATAAACTAGAAAACCTAAAGGTAATGGAGAACTTTCTGACATCACACAACCTCCCAAGATTGGAATAAGAAGAAATTGAAACTCTAAACAAACAAATAACAATCCAGAAAATTAACTCAGTCATAAAAAATCTTCCCACCAAAAAAAAAAGCCTCAGATCAGATGGCTTCATAGCTGAATTCTACAAGACATACAAAGAGGAGCTGAAACCAATCTTACTGAAAGTGTTCCAGGCAATCGAGAATGATGGAATTCTCCCCAAATTATTTATGATGCTGACATCATACTGATACCCAAACCTGACAAAGACCCAATAAGGGAAGAGAATTACAGGCCAATCTCCTTGATGAACATAAATGCAAAAATTCTAAACAAGATTCTAGCCAATCAGATCCAACAACACATCTCAAGGATCATCCACCATGACCAGGTGGGCTTCATTCCCAAGATGCAGGACAAGTTCAATATTTACAAGACCATAAACGTAATTCAGCACTTTAACAGATGTCAAACCAAGAACCATATGATTATATCATTAGATGCAGAAAAAGCATTTGACAAAATCCAGGATCCCTTCTTGATAAAAAAACCTTGAACACCTATGATAAACCCACAACCAACATTTTGCTCAATGGGCAGAAGCTAGAGTCATCCCCCCTAAGAATGGGAACAAGACCCCTTCTGTTCAACATAGTGCTGGAAATCCTATCCAAATAGGAAAAGAGGAAATTAAGCTATCCCTCTTTGCAGACAATATGATTTTATACCTTGAAAACCCTGGGGAGTCTGTCAAAAGCCTCCTTGCACTGATAAACAACTTTGGTAATGTCTCAGATTACAAAATCAACATACAAAAGACAGTTGCACTTCTATACACCAGCAATGCAGACAGAGAAGCAAAAAAATAGTGCAATAATAGCAAATAGTACAATCCCATTCACAATAGCCACACAAAAATAACAACAACAACAAAAAACAAAATACCTTGGCATCCATCTAACCAGAGAAGTAAAATAACTTTACAATGAGAACTACAAAATGCTGCTCAAAGAAACCAAGGATTACACAAACAAATGGAAAGACATTCCATGCTCATGGTTTGGAAATCAATATTAATAAGATGGCCATCCTACCCAAGGCAATATACAAATTCAATGCAATACCCATCAGATTACCAACATCATTTTTTTCAAACCTGGAAACAACAATACAAAGCTTCATATGGAAACAGAAAAGAGCATGAATAGCCAAAACAATCCTCAGCAAAAGGAACAAAGTGGGAAGTATCACACTCCCAGAATTTATAATTTATTACAAGACCTGGTAACAAAAACAGTCTGGTATTGGTACAAGAATAGGCATATAGACCAATGGAACAGAACAGAGATTCTGGAAGTAAAAACACTATCTCTCAACCAACTCATCTTTGACAAAGCTACCAATAACAATTTCTGGGGAAAGGAGTTCATATTTAGCAAATGGTACTGGAAAAACTGGCTGATGACATGCAGAAGAATGAAACTGGACCCCTACCTATCACCATATACAAAAATAAACTCTAAATGGATCAAAGACCTCAGTGTAAAACCTCAAACTATAAGAATCCTGGAAGAAAATGTAAGAAACACCCTTATGCACATCAGAGTAGGCAACAAATTCTTGACCAAGTCTTCAAAAACGAATGTCATAAAAACCAAAATAGACAAGTGAGACCTCATCAAACTGAAAAGCTTCTACACAGCAAAAGAAACCATCAAAAGACAACCCACAGAATGGGAAAAAATATTGCAAATTATGCATCTGACAAAAGCCTAACATCCAGGATATAAAAAGAATTCAAACGAAATAAAAGGAAAAAAAAACAAACAACCTCATTAAAAAGTGGGCAAAGGACATGAAAAGACATTTCTCAAAAGATGACATACAAGCAGCCAACAGACACATGAAAAAATGTTCAGCCTCACTAATCATCAGAGAAATGCAGATCAAAACTACAATAAAAAACCAATACCACCTATCTCCAGTAAGGATGGTTATCATTAACAAGTCAAAAACAACAGATGCTGGCACAGGTGTGAAGAAAAGGAATGCTTCTACACTGTTGGTGGGAGTGCAAGCTAGTTCAACCTCTATGGAAAGCAGTGTGGTGATTCCTAAAAGAACTAAAAATTAACCTCCCCTACAATCTAACAATCCCTCTCCTGGGAATATACCCAGAGAAAAATAAATTGTCTACAAAAAAGACACCTTCACACACGTTTATTGCCACAATATTCACAGTAGCAAAAACATGGAACCAACTCTATTGCTCATTGAAAGTGGACTGGATAAGACAATGTGGTACATAATACATGATGGAGTATTATGCAGCCATAAAGAAGAAAAAAATCATGGACTTTGCAGCAAATTGGATGGAGTCGAGACATCATACTAAGTAAACTATCACAGAAACAAAGAACTGAACACCACACGTTCTTGCTCATAAGTGGGCCTTGATCATTAGTCACATTGGCACAAAGGAAGGATTGGCCGTCACTGGGCACTACTAGGAGAGGAGGGGAGGAAGGAGAATGGGGGGCATGTGACAACACAAAGTGTACTTGGTTCATTACCAGGGAGAGGGAGGGCCAATTAAGAAGCCCAGACTTCACCTGCATGCAGCCTACTTATGTAGCTAATTCTCACTTGTACCTCACATTCCTATAATAAACTAAAATTTAAAATAAAGAACCTATCTTTAAAAATTAGTTGAAATTAATAATGGAAATAGAAATATGATCTCAATCAATAACATTGCTAAGGTTTGTTCTCTATTTCTATTCAGTGGTCCAAAATGTCGCTATTTAAGTCAAAATCCTGCCCAAAAAATGTGCAGTGGAATTTGGCATAGTTCCCGTATTACAAGTGTTAACCCTTTTCATTTTTGAAAATGCCTCTTTTTGTCAGCAGTGGGAAATTGCTGGGGCGGGGGCGGGGGGGTAAGAGGACGGGATTGGTAGTAGTGGGATTCTGCTGGGGTGAAGGTGGGCACACCTCATAAACATTTGTATACTTAACCCTGAATCGTACCCCACATATTTAAAATAAAAAATTTTTTTTAAAAATAAAATGCCTCTTTTGAAGTAACGCTTCACAATGTCTTCTACAAATAAAGGCTTATGTACTCAATTAACTACTGAATATACTGTTTCTGTGAGAGAAATAAATGACTACAAGAAGAGCACATCTCGTCTGGTTTCCAGAACCATCATTCCATAATTGCTTGAGGCATTATCACAGCATCCTTGAGTAAAGACTTTTCTCCTGCTGAAATCTGCGACCTATATCAGTGAGACTAAGGATGGCTGCTGTGGATTTGTGGGACCTGCACCCTCACGCCTGGCTTTAAGCAACAATCTGATCACATAACAGCTCCCTGCCCTCCACATCTCAAACAACCTGCCTCAACTTTGAAAAAATGTAACTGTTCAATTGCTTAATTTCATTAACCAGTTAAGCTGGTTTTTGTTATGTGGGTGTGTATGCATATGTGTCATGTATACAGGAGCTGAGAGGGATGTTTACAGACTAAAAATACAGGCTTGAAAAGAATACTATATGTCAGGAAACATACACCAACATGTCAAAACGATGACTGACTTGTGGGGAGGATTTCACATTTCCCCCCACTTAAAGCACCTTTGATGAGATCTGTTTCTTCACTCCCATGTATAACTTTTTGTGAGTCATTAATTAGGTCTTATACAATAACAAAGAAAGTAGGCAGAAAGTTTGATATTAAACTGAAAAAATGGGAAAAGAATTATTCCTCACTAAGAAAGAGCAAAGCTATTTTCATACACAAACAAATGAACTGAAGTGGGATTTTTTTCTTTTTGGTTTTTGTTTTGTTTTGTTTTGTTTTGTGGGTGTCCTATATAAGAATCCATTACCAAATTCAAGGTCATGGAAATTTACCATCATGTATTCGTCTAAAAGTGTCATAGTTTTACTTCTTTTATTTAGATTGTTGATTCATTTGGGTTTTAAAAAAATAAACATGGTGTGAGGTAGGTGTCTAACTTTTTATTTTGTTTTGCTTTATTTTATTTGCGTGAGGTTATATAGTTTTTCCAGTAACGTTTATTGAAGAGACTATTTTTTTCTTCATGATTATACATGATCTTGACACCCTTGTTTTTTTTTGGTTTTTTGTTTGTTTGTTTGTTTGTTTTGAGTCGGAGTCTCACTCTGTCGCCCAGACTGGAGTGCAGCTGCCGCTCCCGGCCACCGCAGCCTCGACCTGCTGGGCTCCAGCGATTCTTCCACCTCAGCCTTCCAAGTAGCTGGAACTACAGGCGCGCACTACCACACCCGGCTCATTTTTGATTTATTGTAGAGATGAGGTCTCGTCAAGTTGCCCAGGCGAGTCTCGAACCCGGCAATCCACTCACCTCAGCCTCCCAAAGGCGCAGGATTACAGGCTGAGCCACCGAGCCCAGCTGACACCCTTGTTAAAAAACAAAAACAAAAAATACAATTGGCCATAGATATATGGCTTTATATCTGAACTCTCAGTTATACACCATTTATTTGTTTACCTTATGTCAATATCACAGTTTTGATTAATGTCGTTTTATAATCAATAATTTATAATTAAGTTTTGGAATCAGTAAATGTGAACTCCTTAACTGTTTTTCTTTCTCAAAATTGTGGTTATTGTTTTATAATTCCATATGCACTTGAGAATCAGCTTCTCCATTTCAGCAAAAACAAATAAATAAATAAAAAGCTGATGGTAGAGATTAAACTGAATCTGTGAAATGCTTTCGGTAATATTGGCATCTTAATGCTATTAAGACCTCTATTCCATAAAAGCAAGATGTCTTTCCATTTATCATATATTCTTTAATTTATTACATTAATGTTATGTAGTTTTCAGTATACAAGATTTTCACATTTTTGGTAAATTTATTTCTATGCATTTTGTTATTTTTAATGTTATTAAAAATGCAAGTGAATTTTTAAATTGTTATTTTTTGTTTGGGATTTTTTTCTTCTTGGATTATTCTATTTATAATTTTTTTTCATTTCTTCGATTCAGGGGACATATAAGTATATTCATTACATGGACATATTGTATAGTGGTGGGGATTTGGCTCTAAGGAGTCCTGTTTCCCAGATAGTGAACGCTGTGCTTTGAAGGTAGTTTCTGAACCCTAACCCCCTTCCCTCCTAATTGGTGTCCCCAGTGTCTATTATTTCCATCTTTGTGACCATTTAGCTCCCACATATGAGTGAGAACATGTGATGTTTGGTTTTATGTTTCTGAATCAGTTTACTTAGAATGATAATTTTCAGCTCCATCCATGTTGCTGCAAAGGACATGATTTCATTATTTTTTATGGTTGTGTAGTATTCCATGGTGTAAATAGACCACATTTTCTTTATCCACTGATTTGTTGATGGACATTTAGGTCGATTCCACATATTTGCAATAGTGAATTGTGCTGAAATGAACGAGTAGATGCAGATGTCTTTTTTATTTAATAACCTCTGTTCCTTAGGGCAAACACCTAGTAGTGAGAGTGCTGGATCAAATGGTAGATCTGCTTTCCACTGGAGATTCTTTGAGTAATCCCCATAACACTTTCCATAGAGGTTGTGCTAATTTACACCTCCAACAATAGTGTACAAGCTTTCCCTTTTCTCTGCTTCCACATCAGTGTCTACTGTTTTTTGATTTTTTAATAATGCCTATTCTGACTGGTGTAAGGTGATATCTCATTGTGGTTTTAATTTACTTTTCCCTGATTATGAGTGATGTTGAGCCCTTTTTCATATATTAGTAGGCTATTTATATATCTTCTTCTGAGAGATTTCTGTTCATGTCATTTGCCCAGTTTTTAATGGAGTTATTTGCTTTTTTCTTGCTGATTTGTTTGAGTTCTTTGTAGATTCTGGATATTAGTCCTTTGTCAGATGTATGGTTTATGTATATCTTTTCCTATTCTGTAGGTTGCCTGGTTACTCTGTTGATTGTTTTATTGTGCAGAAGTTTTTTAGTTTAATTAACTCCCATTTGTTTCATTTTGTTTTAGTTGCATTTGCTTTTGGGGTTTTAGTCTTTTTTTTATTTTTATTTTTTGCCTAAGCCAATGTCCATAAGAGTTTTTTCTAGGTTTTCTTCTAGGATTTTTATAGTTTCAGGTCTGATGTTCAAGTCTTTAATCCATCTTGAGTTAATTTTGTATATGATGAGAAATACACAAGTTTTATTTTTCTGCATATAGCTCTCCAATTTTCTTAGCACCATTTGTTGAATAGGGTGTTCTTTCCCCAGTGTATGTTTTTGTTTGCTTTGTCAAAAATCAATTGGTTGTAGGTATTTGGGTTTATTTCTGGATTCTCTATTCTGTTCCATTGGCTCATGTGTCTGCTCTTGTACCAGTACCATGTTGTTTTGGTTACTATAGCCTAGTAGTATAATTTGAAGTCAGGTAATGTGATGTCTCCAGCTTTGTTCTTTTTGCTTAGGATTGCTTTGGTTATTCTGGCTGGGTTTTTTGGTTCCATATACATTTTAGAATTTTTTTTTCTAATTCTGTGAAAAATGATGCTGGTAGTTTGATAGGGATTGCATTGAATCTGTAAATTACTTTGGTAATATGGTCATTTTAATAATATTGATTCTTCCAATCCATGTACATGAGATGTTTCTCTATTTGTTTGTATCCTCTACAATTTCTTTCATCAGAGTGTTGTAGTTCTCCTTGGAGAGATCTTTCACCTCCTTAGTTAAATATATTCATAGGTATTTTAGCTTTTTGGCTGCTATTGTAAATGGAATTGAGTTCTTGATTTGACTCTCAGCCTGGTTGCTATTGGTGTATAGCAATGCTACTGATTTGTGTGTGTTTATTTTGTATCCTGAAACTTTACCAAATTCATTTATCAAATCCAGGCATCTCTTGGTAGAGTCTTAAGGATTCTCTAGGCATAGGATTACATCATTGGCATACAGAGATAGTTTGATTTCTTCTTTTCCAGTTTGGATACTCTTTATTTCTTTGTTTTGCCTGATTGCTCTGGCTTGGACTTCCAGTGCTATGTTGAATAGCAATGGTGAAAGTGGGCATCCTTGACTTATTCCAGTTCTATGGGGGAATGTGTTCAACTTTTCTCCATTCAAGATGACATTGACTGTGGGTTTGTCATATATAGCTTTTTTAATTTTGAGAAATGTTCCCTCTATGCCTATTTTGCCAAGGGTTTTTATTATGAAGGGATGCTGGATTTTATCAAATGGGTTTTTTTGCATCTATTCATATGATCATATGATTTTTGTTTATAATTCTGTTTATGTAGTGGATCACCACTCGGTCATGGTGGATTTTTTTTTGCTCTTGGATTTGGTTTGCTAATATTTTGCTGAGGATTTTTGCATTTATGTTCACAAGGGATATTGGTCTGTAGTTTTCTTTCTTCGTTGTGTATTTTCCTGGCTTTGGTATCAGAATAATATTGGCCTCATAGAATGAGTTAGGAAGGATTCCTTCCTCTTAAATCTTGTGAAAAAGTTTCAATAAAATTAGTACCAGTTCTTCTTTGAAGGTCTGATTGAATTCAAAGGACCTGGACTTTTTTTTGTTGGGAGACTTCAAATTACTGTTTCAATCTTGCCAATAATTACTGGTCTGTTCATTGTTTCTATTTCTTCCTGATTCAAGTTTGGGGGGTTGTATGTTTCCATGAATTTATCCATTTCCTCTGGATTGTCTACTTTGTTTGCATAGAGGTGTTCATAATTGTCTTGGATGATCTTTTGAATTTTCTTCCTATCAGTTGTCATGTCTTCTTTTTCATTTATGATTGAGCTCATTTGGGCCTTTTCATTTTTTAATCTAACTAGTGGTCTATGAATTTTGTTTATCTTTTCAAAAAATCAACTTTTTGTTTCATTGATCCTTTGTATTCTTTTTTTATTTCAATTTCATTTAGTTCTGCACTGATCCTCATTATTTCTTTTCTTCTGCTAGCTTTGGGTTTGATTTGTTCGTGTTTTTCTAGCTCCTTGAGGTGTGATGTTAGGTTGTCAATATGTGATCTTTCAGTCTTATAATGTAGGCCTTAAGTGTCATAAATTTTCCTCTTAGCACAGCTTTGGCTGTGTCTCAGAGATTTTGATAACTTGTTTCATTGTTGTCATTCATCTCAAGGAATTTTTAAATTCCCATCCTAATTCAGGAGCAAGTTGTTTAACTTCCATATCTTTGTTTGGTTTCATGAGTACTTTTTGGAGTTAATTTCTATTTTACTCCATTTTGGTCTGAGATGGTATGATATGATTTTATTTTTTTGAATTTATTGAGACTTGTGGCCTATCATATGGTCTATCTTGGAAAATGCCCCATGTACTAATGAAAAAAATATGTATTTTGTAGTTTGGGGAGGGAATGTTCTGTAGATGTCTGTTAGCTCCATTTCCACCAGAGTCTTGTTTAATTCCAATGTTCTTTGTTGACTTTCTGCCTTGATGATCTGTCAATTGGTGTCACTGGAGTTTGTAAGTCTCCCACTATTATTGTATTGCTATCTCTTTTTTTTAGGTCTAGTAGAATTTGTTTCATAAAGCTGGGGGCTCTGGTATTAAGTTCATATATATTTAAAATTCTTAAGTCTTCTCATTGCATTGATTCCTTTATCATTATATAATAGCAATCCTTGTCTTGTTTTTTTGTTGTTAAAGTCTGTTTTGTCTGATATGAGAATGGCTGCTGCTCATTTTTGGTTTCCATTTGCATGCAATATTTTCCCCCACCCCTTTACCTTGAGTCTATAGGAGTCTGTGAGTTAAGTGAGCCCCTTTAAGGCAGCAGATATTGAGTTTGTGTTTTTTAATCCACTCTGCCAGTCTATATCTGTTTAGTGGGGGCACTGAGACCATTTATGCTGAGTTAATAATGATATGTAAGGTACTACTCTATTCATCATATTGACTGTTATCTGGTTGCTTTGTTTATTTATTTTCTCTATTGTGCTGGTGTTTCTTAAAGCCTGTGAGCTTTATGATTTCCAGTACTTTTCTACTGGCATATTTCAACTTATTTAGGACTTCTTTGAATATTTCTTGTACAGAAAGTCTAGTGGTGATAAATTCCCTCAGTGTTAGCTTGTCTGCAAAGGACTCCATTTCTCCTTCATCTATGAAACTTAGTTTTGCAGTATACAAAATCCTTGGCTGATAGTTATTCTGTTTGAGGAGATTGAAGATGGGACTCCAATCCCTTCTGGCCTGTGGGATTGCTTCTAAGAAGTCTGCTGTCAGTCTGATAGGTTTACCTTTATAAGTTATTTGATGCTTTTGTCTCACTTGTCTTAAAAGTTTGTTCTTCACAGGAACTTTGCATAGGTGGTTGATTATATACCTTGGGGATGACCTTTTTGCAGTGAATCTTCTGGGAGTTCTTTAGGCTTATTGTATCTAGATATTTAGATCTCTGGCAAGGCCAGGGAAGTTTTCTTCTATTATTCTCTCAAGTAAGTTTTCCAAACATGTTGCTTTCTCTTTTTTCTTCAAGAACACCTATGAGGCTGGGCTCGCTGGCTCAGTCTGTAATCTCAGCACTTTGGGAGGCCAAGGTGAGTGGATTGTCTGAGCCCACAGGTTTGATACCAGCCCAGGCAACTTGGCAAGGCCTCATCTCTACAATAAATTAAAAAATTAGCCAGGCATGGTAATACGCACCTGTATTTCCGGCTACTTGGAAGGCTAAGGCAGAAGATCACCAGTGCCCAGCAGGTTGACACTGGGGTGGCTGTGAATGTGCCACTGCACTCCAGCCTGGGTGACAGAGTGAGACGTCAACTAAAAAAAAAAAAAAAACACCAATAATTCTTAGGTTTGGATAATCACACATTTCTTGGAGACTTTGTTCCATTCTCTTGATTCTTTTTTCTTTATTGTTGACTGATTGGGTTAATTCAAAAGCCTTGTCTTCAAGTTCTGAGATCCTTTCTTCTGCTTGTTCTAGTCTACTGTTAAAACTTTCCATTGCATTTTGTACTTTCCCAAATACTTCTTTCATTTCCAGAATTTCAACATTTTTTCAAGGTATCTATATCTTTGAAGAATTTTTAATCTATGTCTTGAATAGTTTTGAAATTTTTTTTTTTTTTTTGAGTTGGAGTCTCACTCTGTCACCCAGACTGGAGTGCAGTGGCCGCTCCCGGCCTCCGCAGCCTCGACCTGCTGGGCTCCGGCGATCCTTCCGCTTCAGCCGTCCAGTAGCTGG
>NW_007234497.1:156461-176883 GCF_000164805.1 Carlito syrichta
CCACTCACCTCAGCCTCCCAAAGGCACAGGATTACAGACTGAGCCACCGAGCCCGGCTGTTTTGAAATTTCTTTGTGTTGATTTTCAACTTTGTCCTGAAGTTAATTAACCAATTTTAGCATCAACCTTTTAAATCATATGTCTGAAATTTCAGCAGTTTCATTTTGTTTGGGGTTCATTGCTGAAGAGTTGATGTAGTCTTTTGGGGGTGTTGGAGAACTCTGTTTTTCTATATTGTCAGAATTATTTTTCTGATTCCTTCTCATTTGGGTAAATGATTTCTTCTTATTTGAGGTTGGCGGGGAGCTGATGTAGACACTGTAGGGTTCCCTTGGTTATATAAAGCCTTGCTGTGGTGAGTTTCTCAATTGCCAGCTGTGGTAGCCCTGTGCTGTGTACCAGAACTGGCTCACAGCATCCTGAGCGGCTCGATGACTTGGAAAGTGTTGTTAGCTGCCGTCAGGATCTGGCCTTCCCTAAAGCGAGTCTCTGATGTGGTTGTACTGTTGCCCTCCAGGAGGTGGAGCTTGTGGGAGAATGTCAACTACCATGGTGGCAGTAGGATTTCTCTTTTCAAGTGTTGCCGAAGGCAGGGTTCTGGGCATTCCCCAAGTTTTCTAGTTTTGTTTATTTGTTTTTTCTGTTTTTATTTGGATCCAGAGGTTTGCACTTCTCTTTTTAAATTTTATTTTATTTTAAAGATGTGGGGTACAATTCAGGATTGGATACATAAGTGGTCTTTGTACAGGTGAAGTTTGGGGACTCCTTTTGGTCCTCACTTCATCTGGTTTAGGATAAGGTAACCTTATTGACGCTTTGTGTCCCCCCCCCAGCAGTGTCCCGCTACTGCCAATCCCTTTCTTATAGTATTATGATAAATGTTCTGTTTGGGGCCTTTTGCCTTGCAGAGGAAAGGAGGTGAGGCACCCTGCAAGTGTGCACTCTCGGCTGCCCCAGTGGGGATTAGAAGGGAGTCCCAGGACACTGTGGTAATGCTGTTGTCTGTTGTTTTGTTTTTTGTTTTGTTGTTGTTGTTTTCTTTTAGTTGAACACAGGTTTAGCTAATTCACACAAATATACCTGGGAAGATAAGGAGTTTTTAGTAGAGATGTTATCCTCAGAAAATACTCATGAGGGAGAAAAAATGCAAATGAGATCAAGTTGGAAGAGAAAATGAATTCATATAGTTGTTATAATAGACCAGCTAATATTGGTCTCAAAACTCATTTATAAGAACTATATGAAAGCTGAACACACCTTAATTGATACATGTGAGAGTGAACAGAATCACTTTCTGTTTCCACTTGTACCAAGAACTCCTAGTAAAGATCATGCTCAAAATAGTACAGAAATAAAGAATGGGCAGAAAACAAAGTTTACAAATTTCCTCTTGCAGCTAGCCATCCTCAAACACACTGTACTCTGGATTCAAGGTACGCATAAGATGTGAAAATCCTTCTGGATCTTGTCTAGATACATCTCTTTTTCTCTCTTTATCAGTTCTTTGCCCGTTCTTTGAAAATATGATAGGGAAAGCACATAGGTAACAACTTTGCTTTGATAACCAACTGCTGCCTGTATGATTGGTCATGTCAATTATTTCTCCAGTTGTGGAATGAGGATCAATATTTAATTGAAGATGGAATTCTAACATTCAGAATCCTTTTTCTTCTATTTTTAATGCTTTGGACCAGAGTTATTCAGTTTTCAAAGCGACATGGCTTTCAGGGCCACAGCCCTTTCTCTGCTCTCCTACACTCCTCAAATCACAAGGCCAAGAGTACAAGTATCTACCCATAGCAAATAGTCTCAACATGTTTGCTCACAAATTCCAAAATCCTGTGGAAGCCCGGCCAAAAGGACCCGAGAAACTTGAAGGGAGTGCATTTTAAAACGACCTAACAAAACAGGCTCCTTTTCTTATATAATTTACCACCACTTTGCATGTGTTAGTGAGAGCGTGAGGGAGAGGAGATACAGAAAGGCCTTATTTTCTATGTTAGCTCTCAGCTACTTAAGGGATTTTTTTTCTCCATAAGACATACAACTAAAACAGGAAAATCCTTCAGCCAACAGCAGGAGGAGATGATTCAAATTGTTCAAATATCCATAAGGAAGACAAATAAACTCACCACAGACTTTGATAACACATTAGTCATTAGATATCTCATTCTGACCCACCCTCAAATTCACCTTCTAAATACGTGAGCTTAAGTGAGAGTGATTAGTCATACTCGGAAATGTGGGAACAGAGCCCTGCTGAGAAGTAAAATATCCAATTTGTCCAGAAAAAAAAATCCTCTCCCTTCCATACCTAAACAATTTCTTCTAAAAGAGACAGCAGAGATAACACAGTGTCCTTAAAAGAGAAAATGAGAATACAAAGGGTAACATCTCTAAAAGGTACTTCAGCCTTCATGCCAAGATTCTGCATCACTACATTGATGACGCGATCTGATGCTGGAATTCTCTGGGTTGACTGAGCAGAGTCACTCAGAGTAACAACTTGCGTCAGTAGCAGCCCTGCTGCTGGACCAGCGGCTGAACACATTCAACAGAAATAGAATGACTACTGACACTGACCACAAGCCAGATTCCATACAGCTGCTTTACCTGCCTGTTAGCATGTGACTCTCCTGGTGACCATCTGAAATAGGCATTTTTATTTCCATCTTAAAGATGAGAAGACAGACAACGAAGGGCTAAATAACTTGTCAAGCTAGGTGTATAAAGGTTAACGCAACTAGCAAGGAGCAGTCAGAAACCCGGGTCTTTCTAACTATTCCTTTAAGCAACATTGCCTCCCTGTGTTCAGGGCTGACTGTTCCCTCTCAGGTCTTCACAGCCATTTCTTACAAAGACATTCAAAGGACAATGCCACAGTTCACTCATACAGCATGGAAAAACACTACTACAAAAATCATAAGATCTGTCTAGTCTACAGAACCCAAAATATCAGTGTTAAAAACAATATCTTACATTAATTCACTATGCCTTAAAGATTAAGTGCTGTTTTATAATTTGCTAATATATCTCATTCCTAAAAGTGTTATACAGCTGATATTTTTATTTTATACAAAAATTGAAAAAATATAAGTTTCAAAACTGTTAAAGATATCATGAAGTGCTTTTTAAAAATGTTTTTTGAATCAGGGTCTCACTCCGTCACCTTGTCTGGAGTCCAGTTGCACAATCATGGCTCACTGCAGCCTCAAATTCCTGTGCTCACGGGATTCTCCCACTTCGGCCTCCCAAGTAGCTGGTACTACAGGTGTGTGCCACCACATCCAGCTAATTTTCAAATTATTTTGTAGAGACAAGATCTTACTATGTTGCCCAGGCTGGTCCCAAACTCCCGGCCTCCCAAGATGCCAGGATACAGGCACAAGTCACCACAACTGGCTGATTATGCTTTTTTTATACTGGGAAATCTCAAAACCAGAGCTGTGAACAGCTTGTTTGATTTATTTTTAAAAATAATTAGTTTAATAGATTTATCCCGATGAAGCTAATATCTTGGCTCTGTGAAGTCCTGGATTATTCTTTGGCAGAAGGAAGGCAGGAGATAATCTATTACAATTTTTTTTTTTTGAGTTGGAGTTTCACTCTGTCGCCCAGACTGGAGTGCAGTGGCCGCTCCCGGCCACCGCAGCCTCGACCCACTGGGCTCTGGTGATCCTTCCACCTCAGCCTTCCGAGTAGCCGGAATTATAGGCGCATGCTACCACACCCGGCTGATTTTTGATTTATTGTAGAGACGAGGTCTCGTTTTTCTGAGTTGGAGTCTCACTCCATTGCCCAGGCTGGAGTGCAGTGGCATGCTCACGGCCACCCCAGCGTCAACCTGCTGGACTCTGGCGATTTTTCCGCCTCAGCCTTCCAAGTAGCCAGAACTACAGGCGCGTGCTACCACACCTGGCTTGTTTATTTATTTGTTTATTTATGGTGGAGATGAGGTCTCGCCAAGTTGCCCAGGCTGGTCTCGAACCTATGGACTCAGGCTATCCTCTCACCTCAGCTTCCCAAAGTGCTGGATTACAGGCTTGAGCCACCACCTCACCCAGCCAATCTGTTACAATCTACATCTCCACTTCCCCTTCCTGTGCTTCCAGTCTTTTCAATAGCAATAACTTTTCTCTTGGGCTTAAAACCTTTGCAACGCCATAAAAAAGAACAAAATCATGAATTTAGCAGCAACCTGGATAGAATTAGAGTTTATAATACTGAGTGATCTCTCACAGAAACAAAGATCTGAGTATCACATGTTCTCACTCACAAGTGGACCTTGAACAACTACCGTAATACTATAAGAAAATGATTGACAGTGGCGGGAAACTATGGGGGGGTAGGGAGGGGAAAGGAGGTGGGATTAACGGTAGTCAATATCTGTCTGGGGGCGCGGGAAGCACACCTCATCAACAAGGGTACCTGCACAATGCATATTTGTACACCTAACCCTTAATTGTACCCCACAATTTTAAAATTAAAAATATGTATTAAAAAAATAAAATAAAATAAATAAATAAAAAACCTTTGCAACAACTTCTGTGTTCAATCAATTGCTAATTATTGCAATTCTATCTGTGTAATTTTTTTCTCCCTTGCTGTTGCAATTTCTCGCATCCTAGATCAGATATTTCTTAACTCTTGCCTCTGAGGTGGCTTCCTTTTCTTCACCCAGTTCTTCCTGCTCTGTCACATTAAGCCAGAGTTTATCTTCTAAAGACATCAGTCTATTAGAATAATAGTCACAGTAGTCAGAAGGAATTGCTATATATTTGTTTCCCATTTTCAAAATACCCAGTAGTTTCCTCGTACCAAGCTAGAAATAAACAAAACAATACAAAACAAAATGAAAGGTAAAACACACTTTTCGATTAGGCATGTGAATTCCACAAAAATAGAAACTTCGGTGCACCCAAAGTATCCCCAGCATCTAGGGCATGCTACAAACATTTGTTAAGTGAATGAGTGAATGAATGATGTTCTCCCTATGAGGAATGTCCTTTTCTCCCATCATTATCCTTCTATGTACTATCATTTCCTTCCATGCATCATTTAAATCATTTCTTCCTCACAACCCTCCCCTGATGATCCTCACAGAGTCAATCTCTTGCCTATATCT
This sequence comes from Carlito syrichta, assembly GCF_000164805.1. NCBI lineage: Eukaryota > Metazoa > Chordata > Mammalia > Primates > Tarsiidae > Carlito > Carlito syrichta. The sequence continues at coordinate 161,587 of NW_007234497.1, forward strand.
ACTCTTCCCTTTTTCACTGCTTCCCTGTCATAACACTTCCATTGGTTGCCTCAGATTACTGGCACCTGGCCTCTGGTTCTCTTGATAAAAAGCCTCTGGAGGGCATAGGATGTGTTCCAAGCATGATGTCTGGCACTTAGTAAGAGCTCAAAAAAAGAATCATGTATTAAACTGACATAGTCAAGCCATCTAATACTTTCCTTTGTACAAGGTTTTCATCTGTATGAGGTGTTTTTTATCTCCAGGGACAAATTGTGGATATATTATATTATATTATTTTATACCATATTATATATCTTTTCAGATATCAGCAAAACTTTTTCCAAAAAGGACCAGATCGTACATATTTTAGGCTTTGTGAACAATAAAGTCTCTGGCAGCCATAGAAAACAAACAAACGGACGTGGCTGTATTCCAATAAAACTTTATCTACAAAAGCAGGCAATGGGCCAGATTGGGCCCATGGGCTAGTTTGACAACCCTGTATTAAATCATAACATCAAAATTAGCAAGCACAATGGCCACTGTGTTCTTCAACTTCTCCTTTTACTGAGGCAGACAAAACATTGTTCCCAATTAGGACAAGATTCTTGTCCTGTTCATTGTCCTTGAACTATTGTGCATCTCTTTGTAAATAGCAGGTAACTTGTATATATCATGCAAACTCTGTCTTGTCTGATGGAGATTTAATTGACTTCCTCTCCCTCTGGAAAAACAAGTTAGAGGTCATGACTGCAAATTGGACTGGATCCTGTTGCCTTGCCCAGATTCTTGGTCAATTCTTATCACATTTTCAGTTTTCTTCAATATCTTGCTACCACCCTCCAAACTAACATTTCCAATGTCCTCCCTCCTGCCTGACTCTTGCATCACCAATAACCAAAACCTGACTGCTTGGAACCCCATTGCACTTAGCCTTTTCCTCTATGATCTAGAGAAAACTTGCAAAATAAGTCTCAAAAACTTGATATAAGCCTCAAATAACTCATTATCACAGCAGACCATACATGGACTGGAATTCTGCTTGGACAAGTCACTGTCTGAATCACTAAGAAGTCTGAATAAATGCCCAGGTCATACATACCTTTACATGAGTAGTAGCCAGGACTGTGGACAACATCACCAAGAGCGTGGACACCTTAGCTTAAGAGCGTCATGAAAGTCAGTGAGAAGATGTACTGCCTGACCAACTGGTGCTCACATAATTTTGGCCTCCAGTGGGGGTGCATGCACAGTAGTCAGAAGGAATTGCTATATATTTGTTTCCTAACACTTCTCTGGCATCTTAATCACATTCAAGATGTCAACAAGAAATTTGCTGAATAACTTCAATTCTCCTGATTCCTAAGATAAAGATTTTTACCCATTTCTTGGAATCCAGTGGACTGGTTGACTTCATTCTTTAGGTTAATATAACCCCTTATTTTTATATCAATATTTCTCATTTTCATTTTAGACATCTCTCTTTTGAAATGTCTGATCTATAGGACCACAAAACAACTTACCTTTACTACCACCTCTCAACAGACAGATCAATTGGTTGTACAAGAACAATGTTGTAGGGGAGAAAATATCATTTTATCTCTACTTTTCATAGTTCTTAACTAGGACTCCCTATAACAAAAGACAGATTAACAGGAGAAAAACAAACAGAAGCTTACTAACATGTATAATAACAAAAATTCTTTGCTTGGTCAAACTTTAGTTGGGCTTCTGAATCTTCTGCTAAGTTCATCTGTGCACTTACTTGTAAAATTCTGTTTTAGCCAGAAAAACTCTTCTCAGTCAGTTTAGCAAGAATCCACCAGCCTCACCTCAGCATCTGATCATCCTCAATATCTGATCAGGTTCCTCATCTTCTACCATTCCCCAGGTGATGTCAGATCATCCTGGCCTGTCTTCAGCAAGTATCCTGTTAGATCAATTTAACCAGACTCTCCCCTTACTCCAATGTTTTCTCTTAATCATTTTCCATTCACGTGTTACTGACAAAAGTTTGCTTTAATCCCAAGATGGGATTCTTTCCTGTCTGGTGTCATGAAGCCAATATACAAAACCAAAAGTGGTGGTTGAGCAGTACAGGTTTTTATTCTATAGCTATAGAATGGAGAAGCAGGAACAAGTTCACAAATCACCTTCTCACTGGGTGGGATGTGAGGGAATTAAAATATAGGGTTTCTTTACTGAAGAGGTTGGACATTAAAAGCAAGGGGAGCAACAGTCGTATCTTTTCTGGGAATAGGTAAAGATTTCCCTGGAATTCAGATCATGTCCCTTTTCTCTTCTTTTTTGGTCTGAAGTATCCTGTCATGGCTGCCGGGGGTTGTGTCATTTAGTATGGAAAACCTATTATAATGAGGTTACAGGTTCTTCAGATATCAAGTGAGCTATCATCTTAGATCCTACCGATTTTGCTGGTCTGGTCAGAAGAGGAACTTCTGTCCACAGGCCTTTTTAATTCTTAAAGATATACAGGGTTAAGTTGGGGTAGAAATTCAGCTATGTCACATAGCCATTACACTAGATAACACACAGACCCCCACTTTGCTTTTTGGCTATAAATTCCCACTTGCTCATGACGTATTCAGAGTTGAGCCCAATCTCTGTCCCCACTGCAAGAGCCTGTGCCTATTATGATGGTTCTGAGTAAAGTCTTCCTTACTGTGCTTTAACAAGTATCACTGAATAATTTTTTCTTTAATAATATCTCATGTATACATGGGAGAAAATCCAGAGAAATTAGTAAATATCTAGAGTAGATCTCAAAGATAGAATTTAAAATTCAAGTTTAAATACCATCATTTTCTGAAACAAAGGAAAAAGGGTATGGTGAAAGGCCATGCTAGAACAAGATGGCCAGGAAAAGGTAAGATTTGTTACACAAGGGAAGGTTTGTTACACAGACTTAAGTCAGTGACTTCTCCATTGTTTACAAGTCTCTAGTGATGTAGTCATCTATCTCTTCATGGTACTGAGAGAGAGAGACCCTTACAAATGGATATTTCCTTTATAGATGAAATTTCCCTTATAAAAGGGCAACTTTCCAGAACTATAAGGACTGACAATTAAGTTCACAAACTCATCCTAGAAAAAGTGTTACATACCTCATTGCTGAATATCACTTTGGTCACCTTCAAAGTACTCCCCCTTGGGAAGCTATGCACTGATGCCAGTGCCTAGTCCGCCTGTCAAAGCAATTTTGGAACTCTTTTTTTGGAATGGCCATCAGTGCTGTTGTCACAAGAATGACAGAGTTTGAATTAGAGCAACAAACAAACATTAAATTTTTTGTTAAACTTGGCAAGCATGGAAGTGAAATCAGGGAAATGTTAGTCCAAGATTATGAAGATAATGCCATGAAGAAAATGGCAGTGTGTAGATGGATTAAATGTTTTTCTGAGGGTAGAGAAAGTGTCACTGATGAAGAGAGGTCAGGACTGCCAGTAACAAGCAGAACTGATAAAAGCATTGCAAAAGTTTGTCGAGTTGTATGTCAAAATCATCAGCTGACTATGAGAAGCATAGCAGACCAAATAAACATCAATAGAGAAACAGTTAGGAAAACCGTAACTGAAAATCTTGGCATGAGAAAGGTGTGTGCAAAAATGGTCCTGAAGGAGCTCTTGCATCACGACAATGCATCAGCTCATACAGCACTGTCTGTAAGGGAGTTTTTAGCCAGTAAACAAATAACTGTACTGAAACACCCTCCCTGCTCACCTGATCTGGCCCCCAATAAATTTTTCATTTACCTGAAGATAAAGGGAATATTGAAAGGAAGACATTTTGCTGACATTCAGGACATCAAGGGTAAAGCAATGACAGCTCTGATGGCCAGTCCAGAAAAAGAGTTCCAAAATTGCTTTGGTGGGTGAACTAGGTGCTGGCATTGGTGCATAGCTTCCCAAGGGGAATACTTTGAAGGTGACTGTAATGATACTCAGCAATAGATATGTAGCACTGTTTCTAGGATGAGTTCATGAACTAACTATCAGTCCTTGTACTCCTGTGTTTGTAGCTTCTTAAAATAATCAATATACCAAAAAGGCATATTTGGGGGTGGCATATTCTGGTCTTCTACAGTCATATTTTGGGGTAGTGTGTTCTGATCCCCAATAATGCCAACAAAAGTCCTGGAAAGACTATTTGTTTGACCCTGCATCTCCCACCCAGTAGGTTTATAATCACTGAGTTGTTAAGCAACTTATGATGTTCATATTGAATAAAAAAGAAGACTGACCACACTAAATTCTATCGGAGCCCTCTCTCAGAAAGTGGCGAATAGTTAAGAAATTCCCTACCACTTTATGTTCTAGGAAAGGGTAAGTACAAATGATCACCCTGCCAATGGTACTCAGAGATAAGACCCATATCAACCCTTCTTCATGGCTCCTCATGACTCTCATAAGACTATCTGCCTACCCTTCCCCAGGATTCTCTTGCTTACTTGCCCCTATAAGACCTCAGGTGTTATCTTTCTACTTTGATTAAGAATTAACTAATGGAAAAAAAAGAATTGACAAATGAATATTCTCTCTATTACAGTAACCTGAGTTAAGTAATCTCCTTAATTATCCAGCATATTTTGTCTCTGACAGCATTTTCAAAATTTTTTGAATGAGCATTTATTATTCTTATTTTTTATTCTTGTAGTAAGTAAAAGAATCAAAGTAGCCCAAAAGTCCTTTTCTGTGTTTCTTTCAGAAAGTGTTTTTTATTTTCCTTGATCAAATGGTGATTTGCCAGTGAAATAAAAGGGACAAATTGGTTTTAAGTTTTGTTTCAGTTATTTTTCATACTTTTTTGGGGGATGGCTGTAGTTGCAGATATTATGATCACTATTTTACTGGTGAGGACACAGGCTCAGGGACATAATGTCTTGTTGTGTTGGGCATAGGTTGTGTTGACACTCAGCATTCTTTGCACTTCCTTTTATGCTCTCCTGGTTTTCAAAGGTTAGGCATCTGGGAATCACATTTCCCAGACTCCCTCAATCAGCAGGATTCTGGATTCATTTTAGGTTCCCCTAATGAAATGAATTTGAAAGGTAAAGGAAAGGCACCAGCGGGGAGACCTGTGTGTGTCAGTAAATGTGAATTTTTTCATCAGCCTCCAGGTATTTCCCTGCTAATCACCTTCCTTGATCCTGTTGGCTGTTGTGACCATCAGTGGTAGCCTCTTGCAATTCCTTTCCTGGACAATGGGAACAATCTCCTGAGTCTCTGAAAGCTAGCAGTGAGTCTGAGAGCTGACAGTGAACTTTCCTGACCTTTGCTCCTCCAGCTCTCCCAACAGTAACATAAGCACCCAAGCCTCCGTGTTGTCACCCTTTTTGATTAAAATGCTGAGAATAATTTCTGTTTTGTTATCCTAACCCTGACTTATACAGGGGTGCCTGGTGTTACAGACCTTGGAAGCACAGAGTTCAACTTTTAATCCAACTCTGTTTGATTCCATAACCCAAATTCCTCATCTATGAAGGATACCAGAATATGCCAGCCCAGGCTGGGCACAGTGGCTCATGCCTGTAATCCCAGCACTTTTAGGGTCTGAGGAGGAAGGATCACTTGACCCCAGGAGTTTGAGACCAGCCTGGGCAACATAGTGAGACTCCATCTCTACCAAAACAAAAACTAGCCAGGCAAGGTTATGCATGCCTGTAGTCCCAACTACTCAGAAGGCTGAGGTGTAAGGATCACCTGAGTCCAGGAGGTCAAGGCTGCAGTGAGCTATGATTGTGACCCTGCACTCCAGCCTGGGCAACAGAGTGAGATTCCCAACTCAAAAAAAAAGAATATGTCACCCCAAAATATGCCTCTTTGGCATATGGATTATTTTGAGTTAAATGCAATTGAGAGCCAACAGATGTAGAAAAAGTTCTCTACCTCCCCCAAGTGACTAAAAATAGAGTATAAATTTTCCCTTTTTATAGGAATTTTACATTTATAAAGGAAATTTCTATTTTGAAAGATATCTCATACCAGGAAGAGAACTACTCCAGATGACAACTTTTAACACCTAAGAGACTTATCTGCATAACAAGACAACCCCTAGTTACCATACATTTCCTCCCTACACCTTTTCATAACTTGCCTCCCCTACCTAGAAGCTCCAAATTGTCACAACCTGGCTGGATTCTTATGCCCACTGCCCAGAAAAAACAAGACTAACACAGCCATTACAATGGAAAAATAATTTAAAATCACAAAGCAGTTGAACAAGAAGGATCCATCTCGTCCAAAATTCGGAGGATAAACTTTTTAAAGAGAACTTGTCAGGCAAGAAGATAGGGGCTACTGATTGGTCAATGATGTCATGGGAGTATTGAGACTTTGTTCCTATTGCAGAGCCAATTTCTGCAAGGGAACATCACAGGACCCATAGAGCAAGCCTCCTGATATATGTTCTGTGCCTGGGTAGAGCCTCAGGTTCATCAGAGTACCAAGTCTGAAAAATATCTCAAATACCGTTCTTAGGTTTTACAGTAGATGCTATCTGTAAAGCAAGTCCTGTAACTATCAGCTACCACCCCTTGGACAGAGAACCAGTATAGAGGTCTTAGGCCCATTGTTTAAGGGAGAACAGCCTTGATCATGAAAGCAAACTTAGAAACAACAAATTTGTTAATTTCTAACCATAGCTGCAGCTTTTCATGACTTGAGTCTGTTCTACAGCTTTTATCCAGTGGTCCAATATTAACCTTATACAGGTGGTTTCAAAACCCCCTTTCCTTTGTTTAGCTTAAGATGGCATATAAGCTTCAATTATCTAGTCACCTCTTTGAGTATCATTCCTCTGTGAAACTCACATATGTATGTAATTAAAACTGGGGTTTTTTTTTTTCTCTTCTTAATCTCTTTTATCATTTTGATTCACAGACCGTAGGCATTAAACCTAGGAGAATAGAGGGGAAAAGATATTTTCTTCCCTATATCTACTACCTCTATGGTTCATCAGCTGTACCTGCATTACAGATTTTCCATCCTGGAAAGACCTTCTTTATGAAGGCTCTTTGGTTCCAAGGGCCAACTCAATGGAGTCTTGAGAGCAAGAAAATAGGAGGCATGAGGAGAATGAGTCTTCCAATGCAATCTACTGGAAGGAAAAAAATACATTGTATACCCGTTGAACACATGAGAGAAATGTCAAAAGAGCAGGTCAGGTATATATTTATTCTACACAATGTAAAATTTAAAAGTTTTATCCAGATGACACCACAATGGAGCCAGAATCTAGCCTAAGTAATCTGAGTCCTACCCAAACCCTCTCCCACCATCCTGTAGGGCCTGCTTTGTCTGAGTTGAAAAAGAGGGCTCCAGGCCAAACTTAGAAGTGGTTAAAATCTTCTTTTTGGCACAAACCCACCACTTCTGATGTCAGCTCCTTTTTGCCAGGATTTCATCCCACCCACTCTAGGTGTCAATCTCATTAATCCCTGTTAACTGGTCATAAATTAAAGTGTGACAGTCTTGTAGGATATTTGAATTTCAATAAGGGATACCAAAGCAGAGCATTCTCCAGCCCTGCCCCCAGCCCCTTGAATGTGTATGAAGGACTTGGCAAGTACTTTAAGATATACCTCAAAACCCTGGTTTAGCCCACACCCACAAAGCATAACACAGACACTATTCCTGTAAGTCAGAAATCTACCTTTCCTTGGAAATCTTTGGAGAAAGTCCCTCTAATATCAGGTTCTAGTTTCCAACAGTTCAAATACAAAATACATGGGGGTTATTACTAAGTCCTTACCAAACCAAGGCACAGAAGGATTTCCTAAATACAAAACTATCCAGCTGTTGGTCTCTCTGTCCCTAGAAATGTGTGGGGTCTGATGTGAAAGGATCTAAGAAAACAGGAGAGTTTTAACTTTCACCCTCATCTCAACTTCACAGATCAAGTAGGTTTCCTGGGACTGGTGTTAGACAATACACACACATACATACATACATACATACACACGCACACACACACCTCTTTCTCTCTTTTCCATCTTCAGTCTTAGCTGTATTATCTAAAATTAGATCAATATTGACTCTTCCTATACACATATATTATGCTCAAATACCCTAGGTTAAATTCCTAGCTGTTAACAGCATTAGGGTACAGTTAAAGGCAGCCCTAAGGTGAGCCCCACTAAATTCCCCTGATGGGTGAAATCTTGGGGAGTTTGAATCATTTCCACTTCAAAAGGGTTTAAAGAGTTGCTTGCTGGTCTCCTCTGACAAAAGCCTTTTGAGCCTTTAACAGAGTGTTTTATTTCTTAAAAGATCAAAGTCACACCACTCCATGAATAAGTGAATTCAAGATTAAGGCATTCAAGTTCAGTCTAAAAGTCTAAACTCTGGCCCAAGTTGGGTTCTCAATTTAACAAATATTTTTTAATTTATATTGATTTTTTAAAACTATGCCTGCCTGTGACTCACCATGCCTCCTCTTTCTCCATTACTTGTGTCTTCTTTCATTTACTACATCCCACAACTACATTTGCAATTTCCTTTGTTTGCACCACAGAAATGTAATCTTTGTTAACAATCATAAGAATTTAATTTAAATTTAAATTCTCCCATTTCTAGCCCACATATGAAATAATTTAACACCCTGTAAAGTTTTTATTTATGTTTAATATTCAAGTAAGAAATCGAGGCTCAGTGATATCAATGTTTCATTCAAGAATAAGCAAAGTAGGATAAGAACTCAGCTCATCTGAGTTGGGAAACCACCTAACACTCTCACACTCATGGAATTTTTTTCAATACATATTAAGGTACTATGCTAAACAATGAGAACACTATGTTGAGATGGTGAGATGGACAAGTAGCTTGTACCCAACTGTCTATCCTCCCATTAGTTGTCCCCAATCATTTCATATTTCATTTATTTATTTATTTATTTATTAGCTGGAGTCTCACTGTCACCCAGGCTGGAGTGCAGTGGCATAATCATGGCTCACCGTAGCCTCAGCCTCCTGGGCTCAGGAGACCCCTCTACCTCAGATTCCTGAGTAGCTGAGTTGGTAAGTGCACACCCCGACTCCCTACTCTTTTTATTTTTTTAATTTTTTGTAGAGATAGGATCTCACTATGTTTCCCAGGCTGGTGTCAAACTCCTGGGATCAAGCAATCCTCCCACCTCGGGGCCTACCAAAGTGCTGATTACAGGTGTGAGCCACTGCACCCGGCCATATCTTTTTTGTTTTAGGGCATAGAAAACATTCAATATATACTTAGTGAATTGAATTGAAAATGCCCTATTATACACATGAAAGATGGCTCAGATGGCAAGTCAGAAGATTCTTAACTGGACAGGTTTCTATAGGGTACATCTGTTAAGAGATGAGTTTCTAGTTTAAGTTATATTTACCAAGTAGATAGTGACAGTCTCCCCTTGACCAAACTTTAGACAGGGGCCTCTGAATCCTTTTCCCAATCAGGCTTCAATTTTTGGACTTTCATGTCCTTTGCATCACCCAACATTAGCAAAAATCCTGCTAAATCTGTTTGGCCAGAAACCCCCACTCAATGTCTGATTACTCTCAATATCTTATTGAATTCTTCATCCTCCACCATTTCCCAGGTAATGTCTAATCCTCCTGGCCTGTCTTCAGTGATAATCCTGTTAGGTGGGTTTAGCCAGAATTCAATTGCCCTTAGTCCTGGTATTTCCTCTTAGTGATTTTCCATCCACTGACCCCCGCCCCCCCATGGGCCCTACACCTTGGCAATAAATTCCTACTTTTCCTTGTATTCAGAATTGAGTCCAGTCTTATACTGAGGTCTCCTTTCCCCTTTTGCAATAGTCCTGAATAAAATCTGTTATCACTTTCACTACCATCAGGCTCTGGTTTGTCTTTAGCAATAGCCAGAAGGCACCTCATAACTTAGTTACCAGAATTTCAGCCAAGACTAAATATGATGGCCTCTACTTTCTTTCTTTTTTGTCAGTCCCCCAAATGGCAACCTAAGGGACTTTGTAAGTATACACACTGAAGATAGGAAAAATTGCTTTATTCTATCCTTCTAGGTTCTTTGACTCGTCTACAAATTAAATTGACATAAGACAGATTAACAGGAGAAAATAATTTTAATTATGTAAATATGCACAGGAATCCCACAAAAATATAAGACTTAAGGAAGTAGCCAGATAATTGAGGCTTATTTATCATGCTTGAGGGACTTGAGACTTCTGGGTGTTGGTGGAGACAGATTATGGGAAGGTGATGGGAGGAAATGTATGGTAAATAAAGGTTGCCTTGTTATGCAGATAAAAGTCTCTCAGGTGGTAAAAGTTGTTGTGGAGTAGCTCTCTTCCTGGTATAGACACCTCTACTAATAAAGATTTCCTTTATAAATGTACATTTTCTTTACAAAAGAGAATTTTATACTTTATTTTAGGCAATTGATGGAGCGATGAAGAACTTTTTTCTGCATTGGCTAAATTTCTTTTAGCTCAAAATAATAAATATGCCAAAGTACCATATTTTGGGGTGACATGCTCCGAATTCCTTTGAAATCAACTTTCAAACCTGTGTAAAATTTTGCTTAACATAACTTCAATAGTGTTTTATTGTTATCAAAATAAAATCCAAGCACTTCTCTTGGCCTAACTATGGTTGTTAAAGCATGGTCCCTGGACCAGCAGTAGCAACATCACCTGTGAATTTCTTAGAAATGCAAATTCTCAGTCTCGCCCAGGCACCCAGAATCTGAAACCCCAGGAAGGGGCCCAACTAAGATGTTATTTCCTCAGAGGAGCCTTCCCTAACTACCATATCCAAAGTCACTTTCATCAATACACAATCTTATTTCTTCTTATTATTTTCCTCATAACAGTTATCACCACTGTTTTAAAAACTTTTCCTCCACCCTCTTATGTTTATTAGCTAGTGGTTGTGAATTAAACTGACAGAAAACAAAGTAACAGCAGAACAAGGAATATACATTTAATTGATGCTCTTAATTTTACATACACGAGGGCAGAGGCTACACAGAAAAGAATAAAAATCCCAAAGAGGTGGTTAGACCTGGGAGCTTATATTCCATTTTAACAAAAGTGAGATGAATTATGGAGAAGTGACTAGACAAAGGAAAAGGTGTTTGGGCTCCTAGGAGAAGTAAATTGTGGGAAGATAAATATATCGATAAAACTAATGGTAGGTAAAAGATGCTTAATCAGATTTGTTATGCAGACTCAAGTCAGTGCTGTCTCCAGTGAGAGTCATCCTCTTATTGGTTTGAGTGAGGGAAACATCTTTACAACTAGAAATTTCTGTTCTGCTTTTAGGCAGATAGGGAGCAGCAGAGATTTTCTCCTGTGTCTACTGTTTCTTAATTGCCTTCTGCTCAAAATAATCCTTAAGCTAATGTGGCATATTTGGGGATGGCATATTCTGATGCCTGTCACCATATGGAATTATCTTATTTAATTAAGTTTCACTTCTTTTTTTTTTTTTTTTGAGTTGGAGTCTCACTCCGTCGCCCAGACTGGAATGCAGTGGCACGCTCCTGGCCACCACAGCCTCAACCTGCTGGACTCCAGCAATCCTTCCGCCTCAGCCTTTCAAGTAGCTGGAATTACAGGCGTGCACTACCACACTCGGCTAGTTTTTGATTTATTGTAGAGATGAGGTGTCACCAAGTTGCCCATGCAGTTCTCGAACCTGCGGGCCCAGGCAAAGCACTCACCACGGCCTCCCAAAGTGCTGGGATTACAGGCTGAGCCACCGAGCTGGCCAAGTTTCACTTCTTAAGTCTTTGTTTCTCTCACCTCTCCCATCCCCAGCTAGAGTGTAAGCTCCATAAAGGTTGGGACCTTATCTGTGCAGATAGCTCAGTAATTATTTGTTGATGAACTGGCCTGGATACCCTTTGTCTCTGCCCAAGTGTTCCCCCAGGTGAGTCCAGTAATAAACAAAAAAGTATTGCTGTTAGTGATTATAGAGGCTTTTCCTTAAAACTTAAAAAGGCTGTATACCTAATCCTGAATTGTACCCCAAATCTTTAAAACAAATAAATAAATAAATAAAATTTTAAAAGGCAAAAATATGTGAAAAAAATTTGCAAAATTAATGATATTGAATAAGTCACTCTAAAGAGAAGTTTATAGCTGGGCTCAGTGGCTCAGCCTGTAATCCCACGCCTTGGGAGGCTGAGGTGAGTGAATTGCCTGAACCCACGGGTTCGAGACCCGCCCGGGCAATTTGGCGAGACCTCATCTCTATAATAAATCAAAAAATTAGCCGGGCGTGGTAGTGCGCACCTGTAGTTCAGCTACTTGGAAGGCTGAGGCAGAAGGATCGCCGGAGCCCAGCAGGTCGAGGCTGCGTTGGCCAGGAGCAGCCACTGCACTCCAGTCTGGGCAACAGAGTGAGACTCCAACTCAAAAAATAAATAAATAAATAAATAAAGAGAAGTTTATATCTACCTACAATGAAATATTTTTTCAAGAAATATTTTGAGTTAATAAAACTCATTTCCACCCTTTGAATTTATCTTTGTCAAGTGGGCCTTCCTTCTCAAGCCCACATTAGAAGTTACCTGAAATGAAAACAACAAATTTCTAATTCAAGATCCACACTGAACATCCATCAAGGGCCCTCTCGTTCCAACCCTCTTCCAAAATCATCATCATCATCATCGTCGTCGTCGTCATCGTCATTGGCACTGTTACCCACTACTCTGCTCTTTTAATTATCTTCTTATTTACATATCAAGTTTCAGATATTTCACCAGATCTACTTTTTCTCAATAAGAAGTTATTGATCTTTACTGTTTATGTGAAATGGGGATAATAACTGCTTTTGATTCATCTACGCATGTGCTGTTTGAAAGAGTGACAATGCTATATAAAGAAAAGATATTATCATTATGTTATTTCAAGGACGTCTGTGTGGGAGAAGAAGCAGATGCTTCTATTTTCTTTAAAGATTCCCTACAAGCCATTCCTCCATCATCTATATCCCCCATAATACATTGAATGTACATAGAATCAAGTAAGATTGATCACAGAGACCCAACCTTAACTAAAGGAGAGAAACTAGGTGGCACAAAATCCAAGTCAGAACCCCTCTCTAGAAGGAATCTGAAGGAAATGGACACCTAAAAACAAACTCCAAGTGCAGCCATGAGCCTCCTATTATTCATCAGCTCTGTTCATCAGAGCAAGCTTCATATTGCACTGATGCAATAAAAAGCAAGTCAGTTATATCAATACCTAAAAAGTAAAGGAAGCCACTACCATGTCTCAGTACATCTGAAATTCTCTTTTGGTTGGCATGGTGACTCACACCTGTAATCCTAGCACTTTGAGAGACCAAGGCAGAGGATTGCTTGAACCCAAGAGTTCTAGACCAGCCTAGGCAACATAGCATGACCTCATCTCTACAAAAATAAAAGAAAGAAAAAAGAAATCCTTCTTTGAGATACATTCACTCAAAGGCCACGTTACTCCGCTTGCACAGATTAGAAACTTCTAGAAACGTTGCAATTCTTTTTTGTCACTAGAGTTCTGTTGCGCAAGCTGCTGCTTCTGTATAGCAAATAGAAGTCTGGATCCTGTCCAAGGCCCCACACCTTCCAGAGCATCTGTCTAACCTGTAAAAAGAGAACAGCTATTCCAAGAGAGCACCTTGGCTTGTGAAAGAACGTGATGCAATGTCTCATGTGGTTTGCTTCTTCATGGTAAGGATCTGCATCAGTGCCTGCAAGGCCCACAGTATGGCAGGCTCATTATTCATCATAGCACACCACATAAGAATTGGCACAGAAGGCCATAAACGTGATTGTAATTCACAGGACAGTTGTGAAGTCATAATCATATAATAACACCTTGTAATAATGTCACTCCTGCCCCCTTAGGAGTCTCTGGTGCTTCACAGACACATCTTTGTGCTCAGCTCCTGTTCTGCTGACTAGCACTGAGTTTTTCTCAACTTACCTCAGCAGAGGGAATGAAGGAAATTTTGTCCTCACTATTCCCTTCAGAGTGGAGGCCCTTGCATTCGTTTTCTATCATTACGTAAGAAATAACTACAAGTGTAGCAGCTTAAAGCAACACTTATGATTAGTTCACAGTGTGTGTAAACCAGAAATCGGCCACAGCATGGCTGACTCTCTGCTCAGAGTATAACATGGTTGAAATCAAGATGTTGGCCTGGTGGTATTCTTGTCTGGAGACTCTGGGAAAGAAACACTTCTGAGTTCATTCTAATTGTTGGCAGAATACAGTTCCTTGCAGGTGTAGGACTGAGATCTCTCTTTCCTCATCAGTTCTCAGATGGGGGCCATGCTCTGCTCTTAAAAATGTACCCACATTCTTTCTCACACTGTCTCTTTCGCCTTCAAGCCAGCTACAGTACATTGAATCCTTCTTGTGCTTCAGATTGCTGACTGCCTTTTCTATTACCCACCAGAGGACACTCTCTGCTTTTAAAAATGGGCTCCCCTGATTAGGTCAGGCCCATCCAGGAAAATCTTCCTTTTGTTATGTGACATAGCATCAGCACAGGAGTACTATCATATTCACACTCAAAGGGGAAAGGTTTATACAAGGACAAGGCTTATTGGGAGTCATCTTAGAATTCTGCCTACCACAGCCTAAAGGGATAAATGTGACATAAATAGTCAATGTGGGCAAGTAGAGAGTATAACAAGCCTCCAAGGTCATTTCAAAGGCACAGAGGCCTTTAGTCTCTCATTCTTCCAAGCCTGCTTGCCACCCTTTTTAGAGGGCAATACTGAATACAGAGTACAGTTCCAGGTGTCAATACTCTCTCTAAAATGTGTGCTTCCTAGGTCAGGTACAGTGGCTCATGTCTGTAATTCCAGTCCTTTGGGAGACTGAGGCAGGAGTATGGCTTGAGCCCAGGAGTTTGAGACTAGCCTGGGCAACATAGAGAGACCTCATCCACAAAAAATTTAAGAATTAGCCAGGTGTGATGGTGCACCTGTAGTCCCAATTACTCGAGGGGCTGAGGCAAAAGGTTCACCTAAGCCCAGGAGGTCGAGGCTGCGGTGAGCTGTGATTTCACCACTGCACTCCAGCCTAGGTGACAGGGTAAAACCCCAACTAAGAAAAAAGGTGTGCTTCCTAAGGGAGCTTCCCCAAGCCCCCAAATTCAGGAGATGTGCCCATATTTACCTTATCACACAGTTTACCACAAACGACTCTGACAGACATTTGTGTGTTCTCCACAAGATTCCAACTTAAACGTAAGATTGTCTTCTTCATCATCGTATCCCCATAGTACCTACAGACAGTAAGTTCTAAACACATGCCTTTTCACCCCTTTTTTTTTTTTTT
>NW_007234497.1:177312-201319 GCF_000164805.1 Carlito syrichta
AAAGGCTGAGGCGGAAGGATTGCCGGAGCCCAACAGGTCGAGGCTGCGGTGGCCTGGAGCGGCCACTGCACTCCAGTCTGGGCGACAGAGTGAGACTCCAACTCAAGAAAAAAAAAAGTGTCTTGTGATTCCTCCATGGCATATTCGTGTTTGATCATGTTTGCTGACTTGTTAACCATTGCTTTCACTAGTCTGTGTGATTTTTCTAAAATCACATTTAGATCAACCAGCATTTACTGAGTGCCTATTATGTGCACTCAATATAATAATAAAAATGATGAAGATGAAATTCCTGTCAAGGATTTTTCTAACCTGCTCTCTGGTAGGAAAGACTGGCATATAAACAACTGGAACGACACAAATCTGACCCTGCCATTCCCCTGATTAAAACTCTCAGATAGCCCCCAGTAGTACTTGGGTTAATATCAAAAAGCCTTACTGTGGTCTTCAATACCGTGCAGGACCTGGCCTGCCCGCCCCTCCAGTCACACTTGCTTATGGTCCAGCCTTTCTAAACACATTTCTTTTCGGATGCAAAGCCTTGAAACCAATGGTATGCTAGTAAATATTTAACAGTTGGCTCTCCAGAAGAAAAATAAACAAACTTGGTTTGTGGTATTTGCCAATTTTCATGGTGCAGATACTCTCACCATGACCAGTTTCAAGCCACCAATGTCAGCCAGTTAACAAAATGGCTAAAAATTTAATAATTGGCTCTTAAGAGCAGGTTTGAGTCAGCTCCAGCACACCACTGCTTCAAACATGTTATTTCTTCTTCATTCTCTGTAGGGGGTTGAATAGTGTCTCCTCCAAAATAATGTTTACTCAGAACTTCAGAATGTGACATTATTTGGAAATAGCATCTTTGAAGATGTAGTTAAGGATCTCAGATGGAATCATCCTAGATTGAGAATGGGCCCTAAATTCAATTACCTTATTACCTTGTAAGAAGAGGAGAGGACATAGAAACACACAAAGAGAGAAATCCATGTGAAGACAGAGATTAAAATTATGCTGTCACAAGCCAAGGAACACCTGGGGTGACCAGAAGCTGGAAGAGGCAAGAAAGAATTTTTCCCTAGAGGCTTCAGAGAATGCACGGCATTGCTGCATGTTGATTTGTGATTTCTAGCTGCTAGAACTGTGAAAGAACACATTTCTGTTGTTTTAAGCCACTCAGCATATGGTATTTTGTCATGGAAGCCCTAGGAAACTAATACATCCCCCAAATTGGATATTGGGAAATTTCATTTCATCCTTCAAGTTTCAAGTTAAATATCAGCTCCTCACTGAAGCCATTCCTAACTAAATCAGTTCCCCCCATAAATAGCAACATATTATACTTCATAATGAGATTAGATAGACAGACAATAGGTATAATTTTTTTCACCAGTCTGTCTATTCCATTTGACATTGCTCCATGAGGGCAGGGGGAACCTGGTCAATCTTGTTTGCTGCTGGATTCCCAATCCCTAGCAAAGTTCCTGGACTTAATAGGTACTCTTTCTTTGTTCTTGCTCTCTTCTGGATCTCCTTCTTTTTCACTATCTGCTCCTTCTCAGTCTCCTTTGCTGCTTCCTCTTCATCTCCCCAACCATTAAATGTCAGAAAGTTTCACAGCTTAGTCCCCAGATCTCCTCTCTTCTCGATCTACATCCACTTCCTAAGTGATTCCATTTCATTTCATGACTTTTAACTGCCATCTATATCCTGACAAATCCCACATTTATATCTTCCCTAGACAACAGACATGTCTACCCAAAATGTCTACTTGGAATCTCTACTTCTGTGTTCATCCAAATGTTTTACTTCTTAATCTAGATGCAAGTTACAGGTACTGCTATTTTGTGATAATTCAATGAGCACTTTTCTCTTAGAATATAATATTCAACTAAAAACTATTTTTAAAGTTAAAAAGTAATTAATGAGTCCAAAAACAAAACTCCTGACCTTGCCCCTCCACCAGCTTCTTGCACCATTTTTCCGATCTTGGTATCCAGCAACTCCGTTTTTCCAGCTGCTTGGGGCAGAAACATTGGGGTTGTCCCTGACTTCTGAAACCCATGCCCATTCTATCAATTCTGTAATTCTGCTCTTCCTTCAAAATATATCCAGACTATGACAACTTCTTACAACTTCCCAGTGCAAGCCACAGTTCTCTTCACCCTTCACCCGCCAGCAGTCTATTCTCAGCACTCAGCCGTGCCGCTCCTCAGCTCAACACCTCACAATGACTCACCTCCCACTCAGAGTAAAAGTCCAAGTCCTTTCCTGAGCCCAATCTTATCCCCTCTGCTTTCCCTCTCCCTTGTTCCACATCACTGTCCTTGCTGTTCCTCAAATGTGCCAAGCATAATCCCACTTCAGGGCTTTTGCACTTGTTATTCTCCCTGCTTAGAATGTTTGTCCCCAAAATATCTGCATAGCTCACTCATTCTCTCCCTTTCTTAAGGTTTCTGCTCAAATGTCACTTTCTCAGTGAGGCATCCTCCTACCACCCAAATAAAAAATAGTAACATACCTCTCCCTGGAGCTCCCTAACTCCCTTCACTTGTTTTATCTTCCTCCCAAATACTTATTCATTTATTGTCTGTCTGCTCACTAGAGTATAACCTCCATGAGATGGAGACTTTGTCTATTTTGTTCATAGTTCTATCCCTAGGCCCAGTACCTGGAACATAGTAGGTTCTCAACAAATAAATGGAACAAAGAAGGCAGAATTAACTAAGTGCAAGAATAGATATATAATGAAACAATCTTGAGACTATTAAAGAGGAAGGAATTTACTCTGATTCTGTGAAGGGGTTAGAAATCAATAATTTCTAACAAAGAAATTAGTATTAGAATATAATCTTGTAGCCAGGCTTGGTGGCTCAGCCTGTAATTCCGCGCCTTGGGAGGCTGAGATGAGTGGATTGCCTGAGCCTGCAGGTTCGAGACCTGCCTGGGCAACTTGGAGAGACCTCATCTCTACAATAAATCAAAAATTAGCCAGGCGTGGTAGCGCGCGCCTGTAGTTCCAGCTACTTGGAAGGCTGAGGCGGAAGGATCGCCAGAGCCCAGCAGGTCAAGGCTGTGGTGGCCGTGAGCGGCCACTGCACTCCAGTCTGGGCGACAGAGTGAGACTCCAACTCAAAAAAAAAAAAAAAAAAAGAATATAATCTTGTAAAATGAGCAGGATTTTCATTTTCTGAGAAAGGATGAAGGGTGTTCCACAATTCTCAAACATGCAAAATTATTATATTATCATTTAAAAATAAAATCCGGCCAGGCTTGATGGCTCAGCCTGTAATTCCAGCACTTTGGGAGACTGAGGTGAATGGATTGCCTGAACCTGTGGATTCGAGACCAGCCCGGGCAACTTGGTGAGACCTAGTTTCTACAATTAATAAAAAATTAGTCGGGCATGGTAGCACGCACCTGTAGTTCCGGCTACTTGGAAGGCTGAGGTAGAAGGATCACCGGAGCCCAGCAGGTCGATGCTGGGGTGGCCGTGAGCATGTGTGCCACTGCACTCCAACCTGGGCGACGGAGTGAGATTCCAACTCAAAAAAAATAAAAAAAATAAAAATAAAATCCAAAAATAAATAAAAAGAATAAAAGGGATGACATTATAAACCAGAACATTTCTCTATCAACTGTGAGACTAGTTAAAAATATAAGGCAACATTTATGACTCTGGATTAAACAATCTCAAGAAACATATCATTCTTAACAAAACTGAAAGAACATTTATAAATAAGTGTATCCTAAACCTAGCACTATAAAAGCACACAAAAATGACTTATTAAATTTTGCATGTGATGGAACATGTAAATAACAAAGCAGCAAATGGAATTTCAATATTTCTTTGCTGTACTACTGTTTGTAGGAAAAGAAACAAAATATAGTACTGAATGAATCTAAAGTAAAACTCATTTGATAAAAGTATCACCTCAAAATTGAACAATGTTTGGGTGGCCAAAGAGGTTAAAAACAAACGTAGCCTTGCTCAGAAGACAAAGCCCTACATTCTGACAGTCTAGTATTGGTTTTGCCGCTTATTCATTTGGGCAAGTCACTGGGCTTTATTTGATCCATACTGCTTACAAAGTCAATTCCTGCTCTCATGTTCTATCTGTAGGAGGTAATGCACCTGGAATTAAATCAAGCGGTCACTACAGAAGCTTAAATGTTTGGAAATGCTAGTACATAAAATCATACACTTTACCAAGGTAATCTGAGATTCAGGAGGAAGTTACGTGAATTGGTACAGATTCTGATTTTTGACGTGCCTATGACCTTACAACATGGGATTATTGTTTTTCCTACTATATTCTCCTGCAATAAGCCATGGAGTGTGCCCATAAATCATTCGAGTTTTAAAATAATCAGTTCATAAACTCTGTAAATAGGCTGTGAATCTGAGAACCCCTCTAAGATTCAAATAAATTAAATGCCTACACTCAATGAACAAGCAAATTAAGAGCATTCTTTTGTTTTCCTAGTCCATACTCATGGAACAGCAGCGGGAAAGGGGGAAAAAACAAACACTTCTTCATCTTCTGCCCCTACAAGTTCCCTTCCTCACTGGTATTGAATCAAGCATAGGATTATTATTCAAGTTGACACTTACTGCTTCTCTTTCCTTCTGCTTAGAGGGTAGTGCATGCAGCAGCCTGAAACCTGACCTCAGACACTGGTCTCTATGTGACCCATGAACCCAGCCTGGGACAATTTGGTTATACACATTCATGAATCATGCAGCTCTCACTTTCCCCTGTCACAGCTGGTTAACCTCAGGGAATTGCCATGGGAATGCTCTTACCCCATCAAGTGCTCACAAGATCCAGCGGAGATACTATGTACCTGGCCCAATTGAATTCCTGGGAAAGTGCTTCTCTTTTTTCCCCCAGCCTCTGTCCCAGAGAGAGGAAGACTTTTTGTACCCCCTATGTTCCTCAAGCTTGCACATCTGTGATGAATTCCAAACCCAGGAAACATATGTCCCAGCTTTCCAAATGTTTAGATTTGAACTGGGGTCTTTGAAACCTAGAGATTTCCTCATTATTATATTAGCTTAGGAATTCCAAATATTTTAACCCCGCGTACTGCAGGGGTAACTCTGAAACAGAGAAAAGGAACTTCCTGGACGCTAGTGAGCCCAAGTCATGTCAGTGACTTCAGTGTGCTGAGGACTCATTCTAGAAATTCCAGTGGTGCTTCTGGAGGGCTGCTAGTGCAAAAGAAGACCCTGATGATCCGCAGTTCCCTGACATTGCCTGGATCTGGTAATACTTGGCAAACTCTGAGTCTTTTGTTGTTTGAGTTAGGAACATACTTGGAAAAGTGCACCATTTAGCTCTCAAACAGAATGATGTAAGCTCGAAATAGCTCCCATGACAGTCTGTCTCAGAAAAAAAAAATTTCACAGAAATATTCAGGGATTCCATTTTAAAAAATTATTGTAAGCCAGCAAGAACTGCACACAGAAGAAATTAGAAAGAAAAAAAAGCGTGGAAAAACCTTCTTTAAAAGGCACTCCCGAAAAACTTAATTTAATGTCCTTAAAAAAAAAAATCAACACCATCCATTGCAACCAGAGATCTGCTGGAGAAGAGAAGGTCAGGCTTTGGGGAAACTTCAATTCACTTCGGAAACATAACACAGGCCAGGCATGGTGACTCATGCCTGTAATCCCAGCACTTTGGGAGACCAAAGCAGGAGGATCACTTGAGGCCATGAGTTCAAGATCAGCCTGGGAAACATAGAAAGACCTTGTCTCTACCAAAAAAAAAATGTTTTTAATTAACCAGGCATGGTGGCACAGGCCTGTGGTCACAGCTACTCTGGAGGCTGAGGCAGGAGGATCACTTGAGCTAAGGAGTTCAAGGTTACAGTGAGCTATGATGGTGACCCTGCACTCCAGCCGAGGTGACTGATCAAGACCCTGTCTCAATCAATCAATAATAATAGAAACATAACACAAACATCAATATCAGTGGCGTAGGTATTTACTTAAGCTCATTGGCATCAATTGGTATAAACTGTACTGAGATTTAAAAGCCCCAGACAAATATTCAATGGCAACTTTCTCAGCAAGTGGGACTAAGCAGGTCTTTGGGAAACCACCTAACACTCTCACACTCATGAAGACTCTGTAAAAACTAGAGTACATTTGTCAGGCCATTTCTGAATTCACAGAGTTTCACTGACACTTGGATCAACAAAAATTTTTAGAAATCAGAAACACAAATCCATGTCAGAAGGAGAGTTCTTTGTCTACAGACAAGTGTCCAACAACTGTAGACCACCAGGGACGATGGATGGTGGACTGTGAACTTCATTGGAATTTCACAGAGAAAGCAGCAAACCAGATTATTTTCTTCCCCCATGACGCAGACCTTGAGAACATTATCTTGCCACTCACTCTTAAAACGCCAGAGAAGAAGTGATGACAGTAGTTCATGGGTAGCAATAGGGTTTGAGAAGAGAAAGAGAAGGTATGGGTACAGGTAGCAGAAGGAACAAAGGCAGTATTCCCAAATCTATTTTTACACATCAAGTTTCTTAACTCCAAAGCTAGGCATGTGAGAATTCATTGAAAAGTAGAAAACGACCTATTCCCCCACCAGATCATAAATTCCAGGAAATGCCAGGCTCTTTGATTATTATGGCCCATATGCCATGAATTCATTAAAACACAGACCTGTTTAAGTTACAGGAAGCACAGCTTTAGCTTTATGGAATGAGCACCAGACTGAGGCCTGGCTTGACTGTTCTCTCTTAAGTGATGCTAGGTAATGTGCTTAACCTTTCTCTGTGTTCTAACTCTCCAACTGTAAGAAGAGAAGGAGAGAGAGAGGGAAAAGGGAGAGGGAGAAGAAGAAGGAGAGGGAGAGAGACAGAGAGAGAAAGAGAGGGAGAGGAGGAGGATGAAGAACAAATTCTCCATTTTTCTTTTTATTCAGGGATGCTGTGAGTATTGACAAATGGCATCCTTAGAACACTGAGAGGCTTCTGGAAGCCATTCCCCTTAATGCCACTAACATTAGCTGTTGCTGCTGTGGGGCATCTCTCAAAGCTGCATGCCTGGAACTTGGCCCATATCCTCATAGGATCCCACAGTGCCTGGGATGTTGACAGAGGTTCACACTACAAACTTCCTCCTTCAATAAGTCCCACTTGTAAATGATGGTTCATTGGTATTCTCTGATGCTCCGTGTGTAGGAGGTAGAAGCTGACTGCTTATTTTTAAAATAATTTCCTAAGAGGGATTTTTTTAAAATATCAAAGCGTTTTAACTGGGGAAAGGAATGAAAGGGAAGCATATCATTCAGTGCTAAATAGATTGATTCATTTATTCATTCTACAAACTTTTATGGAGCAGCTCCAATGTGCCAGAAACTCTGCGAGACTCCGGAGATGCAAAGCCAATTGGGGCAGGGCTCTGACCTCAGGGAGCTTATAATGTCACCAGAGAGAAAGATGAATGAGCCTGTGATCCTAATACTATGCTGAGGGTAAGAGCTTGTGCTTACAAGAGTTCATTTTGGCTACATACATACGGTACTAGGGTTCCCAGAGCAGGGCTTGCCTTGAGCTGGATTGTGAAGACATATAGGAATTAGATTGAGAAGAAGGAAAGGATATTCCAGGAAGAAGGACCAGCATCTGCAAGCATTTCTTACATCGAGAAATATTAAATGAGATAATGTATGAGGAGCACCTAAAGAAGAGTAGACATTCATTGAAACAAATGTGGGTGGTGGTCAGTGAGAGAGCCAAAGAGCCAGGCAGTTGGTGGTGCTGTCCTAAGTAGCTTACCTCATCCACAAGGCCTGATTCTTTGACTGTAAGAGGAAGAGACAGGGTAGATGGAGTGACACACACAGGTTTCCAATCTTGCCCCTCCCATGCTCACCTTCCACCCTCAGACCTCCAACTGCAGTTCCTGCCTGAACCCCACATAGGTAAAGAAAAAGTGACAGTGTCGGATATGCTTTTATCAGAATCACTGATCTGACAAGGTGCTGTGAGAAGCTAAGGACTGAATTGTGTTTAGATTCACAACTATAGAACTTGAAAATATGTGAGACCCCTGGGCGGTGTGAGAACCCTTAGCTAAAGAGATGCAGTCCCCTCTGGATACCGGGGTGTGAGATCTTAGAGCAGGTGCTTTGGTGGCTTGGAACAGTTACCTGCTGAAAACACTAAGGATAACCAACGTTTATTGAGCTCGCACTAAATATCAGGCACTATGATTCTCCGAGGTTATCCTGATGGCCAAGAAATGACCTCTGAGAAATTAGCCATTGAAAATGCAAGAAAAAAGCAAGCTCTTGCCAACTCTAATTAGCACGTGAGGTTTTTTGTTAGTATTTTAAGGATAGTCATTTCTCATAGTTCGGCAGTATGGAAAAGACATTTAGACCAAAGACAATCATGTGGAAGATCTTTTTTCTCACAATTTGAGATGCTTAGAAAAGCCAGGTGTCTGCTGCCCCCATGTGGCCACAGTCATCTTTTGCAGCCCCAAGGAAGTACATTTCATATGCTTTTAACAAAACGGAAGTGTGAAATTGAGAATTTGGGTGGAAAAGACTAATTTTATGTAACAGATTTCTCCTTTTCCATGTCCCTAGGAAAATTTCATGACAAAAACTGAAAAGAAAATTAAGTTTTTCCAAGACAACCTAGGAGATCCCAGTGGTAAACTCTGGTTTATCCTTTTTGAATTGAAGGCCCTTGTCCTGAACTCCATACACTTCTTCAGTGTCCAAACTGTTAAAAGATCACTAGCAGGAATTCAGTAAACCAATTCCGGAAGCTACTTCAACAAATGTATTATCCAAACACTGTGAGAGTTGTGAAGAATTTCAATTAAATTTCACGTTGAGTATTTTCAGGTCTTCAACTATCCTCTCCACACTACCCACACTCCTTAAAAATCTGGCACAGAATAAGCTTAGGCAAGCAAATACATTTGCTCTTCACACAAAGGCTAATAACTACTAGATCAAATTCTTCCCCCATATTGATTGTATTTCCCTTTTCTGGAACATTTACTTTGTTCTTTCCACCACACCAATTCCTTCTACTCTAGGAAATTTCTATACAGAAATTCATCTTTTCTGCAAAACCTTCCCAGGCTCCACTGAGAAAACTTTGTCAAGCTGATGATTTCATCATCTTCCATCTGGAGGAGAAAGATAGAAAGACAGATAGAAAGAGACAAAGTTGACTGGGAAGACATTGCTATTTACATACTTACCTATAAACTACTCAAAAGCAAGGATTGCACCTAATGTTTCCAATTTTTTTCTCTTACACTATTACAATTGTGTGTGTGTGTGTGTGTGTGTGTGTGTGTGTGTGTGTGTGTGTGTACGCACGCGCGTGCGCGTGTGCATGCTTAATAATGAGAGGAGTTCAGAACACCGCCCTTTCCAAGAAGAATTTTGGACTTTGGGAGTGAGATCAGGCATGAACCATAATGAGAAAGAAAACTACAACACATTGAATACATGTCTATAAATGAAATTCACTCAAAACATTGCATTTCTTTGCAGCTATGTCTGTCCCCTCTGTTAAACGCCAGGCCCCTTGTACTTTGTGGGTACAAATCAAACTTGATTTGACTTTTTTTTTTTTTTTTGAGTTGGAGTCTCACTCTGTCACCCAGACTGGAGTGCAGTGGCCGCTCCCGGCCACCGCAGCCTCAACCTGCTGGGCTCCGCGATCCTTCCGCCTCAGCCTTCCGAGTAGCCGGAATTACAGGCATGCGCTACCACGCCCGGCTGATTTTTGATTTATTGTAGAGATGAGGTCTTGCTGCCCAGGCGGGTCTCGAACCCGCGGGCTCAGGCAATCCACTCACCTCAGCCTCCCAAAGGCACGGGATTACAGGCTGAACCACTGAGCCCGGCTTGATTTGACTTTTTAAAAAACAGATTTATCTATGGATAACTTATATGCCACAAAATTCACCCAATTCAAGTGTACAAATTAATGATTTTTAGTAAATTTATAGAAATTATCAACACAATCCAGTTTGCAATCCCCACCCCTACTCCAAGCACCAGGTGACAGTTAAATTGCTTTCTCCCCCTATAGATTTCCCTATTCCGGACATTTTATATAAATGAAATCATACAATATGTGGTCTTTTGCTTCAGGCTTCTTTCCATTAGTATAGCATTTTTGAGGTTCCTCTATGTTATAGCATGCATCAGTACTTCATTCTTTTTTATTGTGGAATAATAGTCACATAGAATAATATTCCATGGTATGGATATAACACATTTTTAACCATTTATCAGTTGATGGACATTAGGATTCTTTGCACATTTTGGCTATGATGAGTTATGGTCCCATGGACATTGCTGTACAAGTTTTTGTGTGTTATGTTTTCATTTCTCTTCAGTAGATATTTAGAGAATTGCTGGATTTATGGTAACTTTATTTAAGAAATGGCCAGACTGTTTTTTTTAATTGGCTACCCCATTTTACAATCCCACCAGCAATGTATGAAGGTTCTAATTTCTCCACATCTTTACCATTATTCTAATGGGTATGAAGTGGAGGTTTTTATTATGGTTTTTATTTGCATTTTCCTAAAGATTAATAATGTAGAACACCTTTTCTTTTGGTTATTGGTTATTTGCATATCTTCTTTGGTGAAATGTGTATTCAAAACTTTTATCTTTTTTGCCTTGAATTCCTATTTTATTGTGGCAATATAAATAACAGATCTTTTACCTACTTTTTTGTTGTTTTATTTTTTTTATTATAAAGATGTGGGGTACGATTCAGGGTTAGGTATACAAACACTGATTATGCAGGTACCCTTGTTGATGAGGTATGCCCCTCCCTCCCCGAGCAGTTTCCCTCAACTGCCAATCCCACCCCCCATCCCCATGACAGTTTCCCATTACTGCCAAAAGCTTTCTTATAGTATTATAATTGTTCAAGGTCTGCTTATGAATGAGAACATATGGTACTCTGTTCTTCATTTCTGTGATAGATCACTGAGTATGATCGACTCCAAATCCATACAAGTTGCTGCGAAGTCCATATATTTGTCCTTCTTTATGGCTACATTATATTCCACTGTGTATATGCACCACATTTTCTTTATTCAGTCCAGCTTCGATGGGCAACATGGTTGGTTCATGTTTTTGCTATTGTGAATAGAGTTGCAACAAACATACGTGTGCAGGTATCTTTTTGGTAGAATGATTTGAGTTCCTCCGGGTATATTCCTAATAGGGGAATTGCTGAGTCATATGGAAGGTCAATTTCTAGTTCTTTCAGGAATCGCCACACTGTCTTCCAAAGAGGTTGCACTAGTTTGCATTCCCACCAGCAGTGTAGAAGCATTCCTTTTTCTCTGCATCCTCGCCAGCATCTGTTGTTGTTTGTTTTATTAATGATGGCCATTCTTATTGGGGTTAGGTGGTATCTCAGTGTGGTTTTGATTTGCATTTCTCTGATGATGAGTGAGGCTGAGCACTTTTTCACGTGTCTGTTAACTGCCCATATATCTTCTTCTGAGAAGCATCTATTCATGTCTTTTGCCCATTTTTAAAGGGGCTGTTTGTTTCTTTCCTTTCGGCGCGTTTGAGTTCCTTGTAGATCCTAGATGTTAGGCCTTTGTCAGATATACAGTTGGCAAATATTTTTTCCCATTCTTTGGGCTGTCTTCCTGCTCTCTTGATGGTTTCTTTTGCTTTGCAGAAGCTCATTAATTTGATGAGGTCCCACTTGTCTTATTTCTTAAGGTATTGCCCTTTAGGGTTCTGAATACAATTACTTCCCAGTTCCAATTTCCATAAGGGTGCCTCCTGCATTTTCTGTGATTCTTATAGTTTGAGGTTTTACGTTTAGGTCTTTGATCCATTTAGAGTTGATTTTTGTGTATAGTGATATGTAGGGGTTCTGTTTCAGTCTTCTGCATGTGGTCAGCCAGTTTTCCCAGCACCATTTACTGAATAGGTTCTCCACTTCCCAGTAGTTGTTGTTGGAGGGTTTGTCAAAGATGAGTTGGTTAAGGAATTGAGGCTTTGCTTCCAGAATCTCTATCCTGTTCCATTGGACTATGTGCCTGTTCTTGCACCAATACCAGGCTGTTTTGATTACTGTAGCCTTATAGTAAAGTTTAAAGACTGGAAGTCTGGAAGGATACTTTTGGCTATTCGTGGTCATTCATGTTTCCATATGAATTTCTGTATTGTCATTTCTGGGTCTGAGAAGAATGATGTTAGTAACTTAATGGGTATTGCATTGAATCTGTAGATCACCTTTGGTAGGATGGACATCTTAACAATGTTGATTCTTCCTATCCATGAACATGGAATATTTTTCCATTTGTTTGTGTCTTCTTGGATTTCTTTGAGCAGCATTTTGTAGTTCTCATTGTAAAGGTCTTTCACTTCTCTGGTTAGGAAGATGCCGAGGTATTTCTTTCTTTTTGTGTGTGTGGCTATTGTGAATGGGATTATGCTTTTAATTTGGGTCTTTGCCTGCTTATTGTTGGTGTATAGGAATGCAACTGTCTTTTGCACATTTACTTTGTTCCCTGAGACTTTGCCAAAGTCCTTTATCAGTGCAAGCAGGTTTTTGACAGATTCTCTTGGATTTTCAAGGTATATTATCATATCATCAGCAAAGAGGGATAACTTGACTTCTTCTTTTCCTATTTGGATACCCCTGATTTCCTTCTCTCATCTAACTGCCCTAGCTAGGACGTCCAACACAATGCTGAATTGGAAAGGTGAGAGTGAGCAGACTTTTCTTGTTCCAGTTTTCAGGGGAAATGTTTCTAGCTTCTGTCCATTTCACAATATGTTAGCTGTGGGTTTATCATAGATGGCACTTACTATTTTGAGTTATGTTCCTTCTATACCTAGGTGTTTGAGGGTTTTTATCAAGAAGGGATGCTGGATTTTATCAAAAGCTTTTTCTGCATCTAATGAGATAATCATGTTTAACCAACATTTTTAAATCGAGTTGCTTGTCTTCTTATTGTGGAGCTGCAAGAGTTCTTTCTACAGTCTAGATATGGGTCCTTTACCAAAAATATGATTTGAAATGTTTTTTTTGGTCTGTGGATTGTCTTTTCACTTTCTTAATAATATCTTTTGAAGCACAAAAGTCTTCTAATTTTGATGAAGTCCAACTTATCAGTTTGTTATTTTATGTATTATGTGTTTGGTATATATCTAAGAGATTTTTTACTTAACCCAAGGTTACCAAGTGTTAATCTAGTTTGTGCTGTTATAACAGAATATCTAAGACTAGGTAATTTCTTTTAAAAAAAAAAAACAGACATTTATTTCTCAAAGTTCTGGGGGCTAGAAAGTCCAAGATCAAGGCATCAGAAGGTATGGCATCTGGTGAGGGTCCAATATCTGCTTCCAAGGTGACTCCTTGAATGCTGCATCCTCCAGAGGTTGCGAACACTGTTCCTCACATGGCGTGAGAGCAGAAAACCAAAAAGAGAGCACTAACTTCTGAAAGCCTTTTAAAAAGGCAATAAACCCACCTCTGAAGGTGGAGCCCTTATGACCTAATCACTTCCTAAAGGCTCCACTTTCCTATACCATTAGGTTGGCAATTAAATTTCAATATGAACTTTGGAGAGGATGATCATTCAAACCATAGCTTTCCATTACTGGTCCCCCAAAGCACATGTCGTTCTCATATACAGAATACATACAGTCAATCCCAAGCATCCCCAAAATCTTAATTTATTCTAGCACCAACTTGTAAGTCCAAAATTCAGAGTCTCATCTAAATCAGATATGGGTGAGACTCAATACACGACTCATCTTGAGGCACATTCCTTTCAACAGTGAGCCTGTGAAATCAAACATGTTAGATACCTCCAAAATGCAATAGAATAGATATTCCCATTCCAAAAGAGAGAAATGAACAATAAGAAAGGAGTAACTGATCCCAACCAAGTAAATTCAAAACCCAACAGGGTGAACAATATCAAATCTTAAGGTTCCAAAATAATCTTTCTTGATTCCATATCCCACCTTTTGGGCACACTGGGTGAGCTTTGTGTCCCCAAGGCCTCAGGCAACCCCACCTCCATAGCTTTGCTGGGCTCGGCTCATGCAGAAGCTCTCATGGTTGAAGACTTGTGCCTACAACTGTCCTAGGTTAGGGCAGCACACTGGTGATTCCACAGTTCTGAGGTATCTGCAGCTGCCCTGAACCCACAGTTCCACTGGGCATTGTCCTAGTGGGGACTCTCTGCAGTAGCTCTACCCCTGTGACAAGTTTCTGCCTGGGTCCCCAGGCTGTTTGTGACATCCTTTGAAATTTAAGTGGAGAAGGCCATGGCCCCATAGTTCTTGCATTCTGCATGCCTGAAGAATTAGCACCAGGTGGATGGCGCCAAGGCTCACCACTTACATCCCCCAGAGGAGCAGGTTGAAACTCACCTGCTTGAGCCACAGCTGGGGCAGCCAAGGAGTGCTGCACTGAAATGCAGGATGCAAACACTTGAGGTGGCACAGGGCAGCAAATGTTGAGGTCTCATGGGCTTTTTTCTCCCATGAGACCTGCTTTGAACCTGTGATGGCAGCCTTGAAGATCTCCAAAATGACTTCTGGGTCATTCTTCATTATCTTGATGACTAGCTTCCTTCTATTCATATTAACCTTATCAAATGGTCCCTTGGCCATACCTTTGATTTCCTCTCCTAAACATGCCTTTTCATTTACATGACCAGCCTGGGAATTTTCCAAATTATCTTGTTCTGCTTCCCATTTAATTATAAATTCCATCTTTAAATAATTTCTTTCTTCTTGCATCTTATATGCAATTAAAAGTAGCCATGCAGCACCCTGAATACTTTGCTGCCTCAATATTTCTTCTGCCAGATCCTAGTTAATTGTTCTTAAGTTCTGCCTTCCACAAAATCCACATGCATGGTACAATATAGCCAAGTTCTTTGCCATTTTATAACAAGGTTGGCCTTTACTCCAGTTTCCAATACCTTATCCTTCATTTCCGAGACCTTTCCAGAATGACCTTTATCATCTATATTTCTACCAACACTCTAATCATAATCACTTAAGTAATCTTTAGGAAGTTTCAGACTGGCCGGGCATAGTGGTTCACACCTGTAATCCCAGCACTCTGGGAGGCTGAGGCAAGAGGATTGCCTGAACCCAAGGGTTCAAGACCAGCTTGGACAACTTGGCAAGACCTTGTCTCTACAATAAATAAAAAATAAAATAACTGGACGTGGTGGTGCATGCCTGTGTTTCCTGCTACTTGGAAGGCTGAGGTGGTAGGATTGCCTGAGCCCAGTAGGTCGAAGCTGTGGTGGCTATGACCATGCTACAGTACTCCAGCCTTGGCAACAATCAATCAATCAGTTGATGTTTCAGACTTTCTCTATAGCTCTCCTCTTCTTCTAAGCCCTCAGCAGAATCACTCTTAACACTCTGTTCATGGCAATACAGGTTTTTTCTAGGCTGTTCTTCCAATTCTTCCAGCATCTACCTAGTATTCAATTCCAAAGTCACCTCCACATTTCCAGGTATTATAGCAGCAGTGCTGCTTTTCAGTTTCAAAATCTGTATTAGTCATGGTTCTCCAGAGAAACAGAACCAATAGATAGATAGGTAGATTGGTAGATAGATGGATGGTTGATACATAAGAATTTATTAAGGAAATTGGCTCATATGATTATAGAGGCTGAGAGGTCCTGCAATAGGCTATCTGCAGGCTGGAGAACCAGGAAGACTCAGTACAAGTCTGAAGACCTCAGAACCAGGGAAACCAATGGTATACTCCCAAGTCTGAGACCAACATCCTGAGAAACTGGGAGGTTACTTGTGCAAGTCCCAGAATCAAAAGACTAAAAAACCTGGAGTTTTGACGTCCAAGGGCAGAAAAAGAAGGATGTCCCAGATCCATGAGACGGAGAGAGCAAATTTTGCTTTCTTCTGTCTTTTTGTTCTATCTGGGCCCCCAGCCAATTGAATGGTGCCCATCCCATTGACGTTGATCTTCCTCACTCAGCCCACTGACTCACACACCAATCTTCTCTGGAAACACCCTCACAGACGCACCCAGAAATAATGCTTTACTAGTTATCTAGGTATCCCTTCATCTAGTCAAGTTGACACCCAAAATTAGCCATTACACCACGGTTTTCTCCTATGTTTTTCTCTAAAAGTTTTATAATTTTAGCACTTACATTTAGGTCTTTGACCCATTTTAAGTGAATTTTTGTGTATGGTGTGAAGTAAGGGTACAAATTCATCCTTTTTCATGTGGAC
This sequence comes from Carlito syrichta, assembly GCF_000164805.1. Classification (NCBI taxonomy): domain Eukaryota; kingdom Metazoa; phylum Chordata; class Mammalia; order Primates; family Tarsiidae; genus Carlito; species Carlito syrichta. The sequence goes on from NW_007234497.1 coordinate 193,599, forward strand.
ATACAATTGTCCCAGCACCATCACTGAAAAGACTATCCTTTCTCCATTGAATTGTCTTGATACCTTTGCCAAGAATCAACTGATCATAAATGTAAGGGTTTATTTTTGAACTCTCAAATCTGTACCATCAACTATCCTAATGACAATACCACACTGTTATTTTTTCTTGTTTTTAGAATTTTTTTTTTTATCAGAGTCTCACTCTATTACCCAGGCTGGTATGCAGTGTCACACCTATGGCCACCACAACCTTGACCTGCTGGGCTCAGGTGATCCTTCAGCCTCAGCCTTCCAAGGAGCTGGGACTACAGGCATGCGCCACCATGCCCAGCTAATTTTTTTAAATCAGCAAGTGAAAGTCCTTCAACTTTTTTTTTCAAAAATGCCTTTGTTATCCTGGGTCATTTTAAAATCAGCTTGTAAATTTCTGAAATAAAAAGTTTTGTTGGGATTTTTAAAATAAGGATTGAGTTGAATCTATAGATCTATTTGGTATCTGTATCCATCTATAGATCACATGATCTGAAAATAAAGACAGTTTTACTTCTTCCTTTCCAATCTAGGTGTCTTTAACTATTTTCCTTGTCGCATTGGCTAGAACATTCAGCTTAATATTGAATAAAAGTGGCAAGAGTGAACATCCTTGCCTTGTTCATAATTTAGGGAAAGCATTCAGTCTTTCACCATTAAGTATGATTTCGCCATGGATTTTTCATAGATGCCATTTATCTAGTTGAAGAAGTTTCCTCCTATTGTTAGTTTCCTGAGATGTTTTGGGTTTGTTTCTTTATTTGCCTTAATCATGAATGGGTGTTGAATTTCATTAAAAATTTTTTCTGCATCTGTTGGAATGATCATGCAATTTAACCCGTTATCCCACTAACATGTCTTATTATATTGATTTTTCATTCTTGAGATAAATTTTACTTGGCTATAGTGTATGATCTTTTTTATATGTTGCTAGATTTAGTTTGCTAGTAGTTTGTTGAGGATTATGTCTACGTTCATGAAGGATATCTGTCAGTATTTGTTTATTTCTTGTAATGTCTAGCTTTGGTATCAGAGTAATACTGGTCTCATAAAATAAGTTGACAAATGCTCCCTTCTCTGTTTTCTGGAAGATTGTGAGAATCAATGTTAATTCTTCTTTAAATGTTACATAGAATTCACTGGTGAAAACTTCTGAGCCTGGACTTTTCTTTCTGGACAGAAGTTTAATTATGAATTCAATGTTTTATTATAGTCCTATTAAGAGTCTCTATTTCTACACGAATCATTTTTGATAATTTGTGTATTTCTAGCAATTTCTCCATTTAATCTATATTATCTTTAAATTCCTCTGGTGAATTGCTTTACTATATTGTTTAAAGTTATTTTCTTAGTTGTTGCTCTAGGGATTACAATATGCATCTTAACTTGTTACTACCTGCTTCATATTAATACTAACTAATTTTTGGTAAAATATTTTAAAATGTGCATTAATGCAGTATATATCCACTTCCCCCCCACACACACATTCTGTAGCATTATTTTCATATATATTACATCTTTGTATAAGTGTAAAAATATTTTATAATAATTATTTTAGACAATCTTATATATTTTACATCTGCTAAGAGAAAAAAGAGTTTAATGTGGTGGCTCTTGCCTGTAATCCCAGTACTTTGGGAGGCCAAGACAGGAGGATCACTTGAGACCAGGAGTCTGAGACCAGCCTTAGCAACATAACAAGATGTCGTCTCTACACAAAATTTTAAAATAAAAATAGGCTGGGCATGGTGGTTCATGCCTGTAATCACAGCACTTTGAGAGGCCGTGGCAGAAAGATCACTTAAGCACAGGAGTTTGATACCAGCCTAGGCTACACAGCAAGACCCCTGTCTCTACAAAAAATAAAAATAAAAAATAGCCAGGCATGGTGGCACATGCCTGTAGTCCTAGCTACATGGGAGGCTGAGGTGGAAGGATCATCTGAGTTGTAATCGTGCCACTGCACTTCAGCCTTGGCAACAGAGTGAGACCCCTGACTCAAAACTAATAATAAATAAATAAATAAAAGTTGAAATGTAAGTAACAAAATTTTTAGAAATAAAATATAATATATTTAAACAGTATTGTATATTTACCTACATATTTATCTTTACTGGAGTTTTTTATTTCTTTGAGTGAATAAGTGTTACCATATAGTGTCATTTCCTGTCAGTCTACAGAATTTCATTATTTCTAGAAAAACATATCTGTCTATGAAGAATAAGATTACTTTGACTTTACAAAATACTGGATAACCAGCACAGAGGCAGGTACAAGTATAAAATGGGAAGGGCACAAATATTTTATTTGTATCCCATTAACTCCTGGTGCATTCATATTTTCATGTGATATCTTACATATTTTGGAAAATGCAACTGTGAAGTGGCTAGCAAGTCCCTGGATTATCAGCCCCTCATCCTCTTCCAATCTATGTGAAAGTAGGTTGGAGATTCCTTTTTTTTTTTTTTTTTTTGAGTTGGAGTCTCACTCCATCCGCAGCCTCGACTTGTTGAGCTCCGGCGATCCTTCCGCCTCAGCCTTCCAAGTAGCTGGAACTACAGGAGTGCACTACCACGCCCGGCTCATTTTTTTATTGTAGAGATGAGGTCTCACCAAGTTGCCTTGGCGGGTCTCGAACCCACGGGCTCAGGCAATCCACTCACCTCAGCCTCCCAAAGGCGCGGGATTACAGGCTGAGCCACCGAGCCCGGCTTGAGATTCCTTTTTAAAAAAGAATTTCTGAAAGAAAATCTTGTAGTAGAGAGCACTTTGTCACTCTGCTATTACATCACCACTACTACCTCAAGCTAAGAGAGGGGGGCTCAAGATAACTCAGAATAATGGTGGGTGCCTTATACATGGGGAGACTGACGTCTGTCTCTGCCCCAGCCGCTGAGCTTTAGAAAGGTATAAGCCCACCTAATCCTGTCCCCAGAGTACAGCTTGAGCAAGTTTTTGGTAAAGCTTGCCATGTGTCCTCAGGGTTTTGAAATGTTGGTGAGGATAGAGACTGATGACTGCTCCTACCTGGATAAACCTGTAAAGAGGAGGCTGCTGTAGCAGCCTGACATGGCAAGGTGAGGAAAGAGAGCAACTGTCCAGACAGTGTGTACATCCAGAGTTTGGCGGGGGGAAGGGTGCATGGGTTTTCTCGGGAGCCAGGTAAATGTTACAGAAGGCAGCCAGCAGGAGAATCTTCAAAGATCTTAACTGAAATGGACAGCCTGTCAGGTGAGGAAGCTGGTGCCAGGAGTAACTCCTGTGGTAGAAACTGAGGCAGTAAGTAATTGAGCTAAGAAGTATTTACAAATTCAGTGTTCTTGGGTTCTTGGACCATCAGAACACCCCCATATTCTCTCCTCTACGCTTCTGCATTGCTGCTAAACCAGAATGCTCCTGGGAATGTTTGTCACCTTGCTTTTTGCTCAAAATGAAGTCTGAAATGTTTTCCTTTGTTGTTAGAATGGTTCCACTTTAAAGATATTATTTAGGAAGATTAAAACATTACAGTGTCATTATTACCTTGCCCTGACCTGTTATTCCAATACTGACTTGTTCAAGAAAACTGACCAGTTGGGTTGCAGAATGCCCCATATTCTGTATCATTTGATTGTTTCCTGTGATGTCATCTAACCTTTCCTTTATTTCCTGCATCTTCTGTAGACTTGAAGTTAGGCCTACAGGCTTGATCAGCTTCAGGTTAAGCATTTTTAATAATACTTAACAATGACCAAGAATGCTTTATAGACAACATCGTGCAACCACTTTATTTATTTATTTATTTTTGAATCGGAGTATCACTCTGTCTCCCAGGCTGGAGTGCAGCCTCGACCTGCTAGGCTCAGGTGATCCTTCTGCCTCAGCCTTCCAACCACTTTAATGATGCTAAGTTTTCTAATTAGCAAGTAATTTGTGGAGTGACATTTTGGTTCTATGTTAGCATTCTATTCCAAAACAACTTTTTATTGAATGTTTTTAACTTCCTTTGAGGATCTTTGCCTGAATCAATTATTACAGTGAGGCTTGCAAAATAGTGATTTACTAATTATATAATTCTTTTTAAATTATATAATTTTTTTTCTGTATCTATTCATTGGAATTCTTCTATAAATGATTGCTATAGTGAATACTGTAGTGCTCTGCTTAGATCTCCTCTTTAGAGCCAACATGTCAACCTCTAGTTTCTGGAAAAACCTGACCTCATAACTACATCCTTTACTATGAACTGCTCTCAACTGCAGGGAACTGCCTCACTCAAGGTTACCCACCCCTCACACCCTTCAGGAAACAGTCATTTGTCTATAAGTATCTGGTGTAGAATAACAAGTCATGCGTGGCTTAATGATAGGGATGTGTTCTGAGAAATTCATTGTTAGAAAATTTTATCAATGTGCAAACATCATAGAGTATACTTCCACAAACCTAGATATCATAGCCTACTATACACCTAGGCTATATGATATAGCCTATTGCTAGGCTACAAACTTGAACAGCATATGACAGTACTGAATACTGTAGGCAATTGTAACACAATGCTAAGTATTTGTGTATCTAAACACATATAAACATAGAAAAGGTAGCCGGGCTCGGTGTCTCAGCCTATAATCCCGCGCTTTGGGAGGCCGAGGTGAGTGAATTGCCTGAGCCCGCAGGTTCGAGATCCTCCTGGGCAACTTGGCGAGACCTCATCTCTACAATAAATCAAAAAAAATTAGCCAGGCATGGTAGCACGCGCCTGTAGTTCCAGCTACTTGGAAGGCTGAGCAGGATTGCCAGAGCCCAGCCGGTCGAGGCTTGCGGTGGCCAGGAGCGGCCACTGCACTCCAGTCTGGGCGACAGAGTGAGACTCCAACTCAAAAAAAAGTAATGCATCACACTGGGACGTTATGACAGCTATGATGCCACTAGAGGACAGGAATTTTTCAGCTCCATTATAACCTTTAGGACCAAATCACAGTCCTATATGCAGTCCGATGTTGACCAAAACATTGTCATGCAGCACATGACTGTACAAAGGTCCAGCCCACTCTCCTCAATTTCAGACAACTTTGAAGGGCCATCCCAGTTCCAAAGTTCCCTATAGATTGTCTGAGGCCTCAGTTGTAACTGCGTTGTAGGTCAGTTTCTCTCTCTGTCCAATGCTGTCTTCCTTGCCCTCTTACAGATGTTTTCCACAGATCTCTCCTTAATTAAACTTTTGTATCCAATTTTTCATCTTAGAGTCTGTTAACATGAAACCCATTCTAAAACAATAAGACAAAAAGCTTTCTTCTTTTTTCCTTGTAACCTTTCCTTTTTATGACTATGAATTTATGAACTTTTATTTATCTAAGGTGTTACAATAAATTGCAGTCATTATTCTTTTTGGTGTTCAAATAATCTCAGTTGTGGCCAGTAAAGGCCCTTCATGATACCTCCTATGTCCTTTAGACATGCTCTATTAGTCTTTAAGTGCTTCCTTGCTTTTTAGCACAATAAGACAGCCCATGATCACCATGTATTCTTCTACTCCCAGGCCCAGAATTAGTTCCCTCTGAGTGGGAATGGCAGTTAGAAATCAGGATCCAGGCACTAGGGGTAAATTATTGTGTTTAGTTTCACTTTCTTTTTTTAAATACAAAAATAAAACTTTTTAATTTATTTTATTTTAAAGATGTAGCATACAATTCAGGATTAGGTATACAAGTGGTCATCATACAGGTAAAGTTTGGGCCTCCCTTTGGTCCCCACTTTACCTGGTTTGAGATCAGGTACCCTTATTAATGTTATGTGCCCTCCCGTCTACCCCCAGCATTTAATTTCATTTTGTTTGGGGGGGGGGTTGTTGTTGCTGTTGTTTTGTTTTGTTTTGTTTTTGAATCAGAGCCTCACTCTGTCGCCCAGGCTGGAGTGCAGTGGCACGCTCATGGCCACCACAGCCTCAATCTGCTGGGCTCAGGTGAGCCTTCCGCTTCAGCCTTCCAAGTAGCTGGAACTACAGGCACATGCTACCACGCCCAGTATTTTTTTTTTTTTTTTGAGTTGGAGTCTCACTCTGTCACCCAGGCTGGAGTGCAGTGGCACACTCACGGCCACCCCAGTGTCGACCTCCTGGGCTCAGATGATCCTTCTGCCTCAGCCTTCCAAGTAGCCAGAACTACAGGCGTGCACTACCACGCCAGGCTAATTTTTTGACTTATTATAAAGATGAGGTCTTGCCAAGTTGCCCAGGCTGGTCTCAAAACCATGCGCTCAGGCAAGCCTCTTGCCTCAGCCTCCCAAAGTGCTGAGATTACAGTCTTTAGCCACCATGCCTGGCCTATTTTTTGATTTATTGTAGAGAGGAGGTCTCATCAAATTGCCCAGGCTGGTCTTGAACCCCTGAGTTTAGGCAATCCTCTTGCTTTGGTCTCCCCAAATGCTGGGATTACAGGTTTGAGCCACTGTATTCGGCTAATTTCACTTTCTAAATGTCTTTTTTTGCTGGTATACAGAAGTACAATGTATTTTTGTGCAGACATTTCATCGGGGTCTGCATTAGAATTAGAATCAAGTTTCCCTGAATCTCAATGTATATTAGTTAGGAATATTTTCAGCTGTAAGTAACAGGAAGCTGACTCATAAATGCTTAAGAAAACAAGATATTTAGTTAGCTCACCTAATGAGGAGTCTGGTTATAGTCTGTCTGGGACTAATGCAATGTCTCAATGATCCTGTCAAGGACTCAGATTGTTACCATTTAACTACTTCTTAGTTTGCCCTCATGTTTCTTGCCTCATTGTTACAAGATGACTGGTCTACTATCAGGAATTGTCTATACCCTACACTCTAGGGAAGAATAAGGAAGGATGGCCAGGCTCGGTGGCTCAGCCTGTAATCCCAGCACTTTGGGAGGCCAAGGTAAGTGGATTGCCTGAGTCTGCGGGTTCGAGACCCACCTGGGCAACTTGACAAGACCTCATCTCTACAATAAATCAAAAATTAGCTGGGTTTGGTAGCGCGCGCCTGTAGTTCCAGCTACTTGGAAGGCTGAGGCGGAAGGATCACTGGAGCCCAGCAGGTCGAGGCTACGGTGGCCAGGAGCGGCCACTGCACTCCAGTCTGGGTGACAGAGTAAGACTCAAACTCAAAAAAAAAAAAAGAAGAAGGAAGGATAAAGAAGTTAATAATAATTTTAAAAATCCTCCTTTCTAGGTTTTGCTTCTTTATTTGGAAAAGATGCCCTCTCCTGATAATTTTATTTGTTCATTATTGGACAGAATTGTCACAAATCCATCTCTTGATATACAGTCTATTAGACAATTGAGGATTTTAATTTTTCGACTTCCAATAACGTTCAAAAGAAAGAAGAGTTAAAGGGGTCAAAAATTGATGTTGAGAGTACCCTCTTGTGGTGTTCTTTTGTGGTGTCTGCACTAAAATCAACGTTCTTCCCACCAGAAAACTGTGTTAAGTAAAGCGTTGACAAGTGTGACAAAATTTGATTCATATAAAGAAGAATTCCTTTTAGGCTGGGCACGGTGGCTCATTCCTGTAATTCCAGCACTTTGTGAGGCTGAGGAGGATCATTTGAGACCAGGAGTTTAAGACCAACATGGGAACATAGAGAGACCCTGCCTTTGCAATTTTTTTTTTTTTTTTGAGTTGGAATCTTACTCTGTCTCCCAGACTGGAGTGCAGTGGCCGCTCCCAGCCACCGCAGCCTCGACCTG